>NC_071982.1:300676-332767 GCF_026283585.1 Hylaeus volcanicus
TGAAGTTTGGAGAGGGGCGATTTGCAACTTTGTTTACTTTGCAACATTGTTGAGGTTTGGAGAGGAGCGATTTGCACTTTGTTGATTTTGCAACATTGTCGAAGTTTTTAGAGGAGCGATTTGCAATTTTGTTGACTTTGCCAAAATGTAAAATCGGGCCAGAATTTGATACGTACCAAAAATGGGCCCCTTGAATTAGGCCTGCTCGTAGGCGCAAACGTGCCACCTCTTCGCATATTATGTTCTCCTGATACCAAAATGTAAAATTTGTCGAGAATTTCGATACGTACCAGATATTCCTCGTGCCACCTCTTCGAATTTCTTTGTAGTTCTGATACCAAAATGTAAAATTTGGACTGGTACATTTAGGAATGGCATCCTAACTGTAACCACATGAAACCACCTTAATGTAACCCGCCAATTGGTTTATAGGTCTGGTTGTTACCACGTAGGTGCGGAGTGTGCCCTTTTTATATGGCAATCATAGCTAGGCAATTGGTAGGCCCTGTTGCTGCATCGTAGGCGCCGACGTGCCCCTTTTATGCGGCAACCTATACTAGCCGTTTGCTGGGTCGGTTGCTGTCTTATACGCGCAGGAGTGCCCCTTCTATGCGGCAACTTATATTAGCCTGTTTAAAACTACATACATACATACATACAACTAACAGTATCGTTTCGGAGAATACACACGCTAAAGAAAGAGAAAACATTACACATGTTCTGTGCTCTTTCCACTAATCTGCTTGGCTTCTCGCTTTCACGGACCTCTCACTTCTTTTCGGATCTCTCACTCGGTAGGCGTCTTCAAAAAAAAAAAAAGGTGGGGTTAGCGAGTTACTCATCGCGTGACAATACTGTACATGCTCTAATAAAGCAAATAATGTTGCTTCGTTTTAAAATGCATACTAAATGTTACACTTTGTTCTTGATAATAATTATTTTTGCGGTTTTATAAATATTGTAAGATACGCATAATCGAATCTGTTAGTCTCGATAAGGAGAGGCGCATATGCCAAACCCGGGATGAACGGAAAATTAAAAAAAAAGCCGTCCGACAGGGAACGTATTAATCGCATTTCCATTGATTACATCGTAACAATAGAAACAACATATCGTATCGTCGATTCGAGAGAAGTGAAATCAAGCGTATCGCTGGTGGATGCCGATCCCGGCAGGGACAAGTCAAAGAAGACAGCCTATGTGGATAGTAATACCGACCACAATGCCGTGCCGAACTCAATTCTCAGGATCGATAATGAATTCGTAAATTATGATGCGTAAACTATCATTGACATTATATATAAATAATTTTATATCTAGACCTTGTCTCTTATTCAGATTGTCTTTTATGTAACATCACTGAATTGTGCACAATCCTATTACCGTTATAACGTCAACTTGATTAATAATAAGAGATAAGCTTGTTTATTTATATAAACACTACCATTTAAACAACTGAGTGCAAGTTGCAAAACGAACTTTTGAGCAATCTAATATAAAGATGAACCAAAAATTACTTTATATGCAAGTGTTATAAATCATTTTGTAGCCTTTGAAAAGCTCTTCCCTATTTAATTATTAGCTATATTAATTCATTGATCGTTTAATTTTTTTCGTTTTAGTAAAATCATGGAAAATTTTGAAATTCGAGTACTTTTATGTCGCTACTGGAAGCAAGAGTTCCATACTGCGATTCCGAATCCGCCTACGATTTTTAGCAATAATATTAATCGATGAAAGATTTCGCGATACCCGATACGATTGGTACAGTTCCACTCTCCACGTAATATACATATTTTCTATGATACCGATGCGCTAAATGATGTTGATTACATTTTATCTCATGTTTTTAGCGATAGGTGATACGATACACCGATAACCTTGTAAAATCAGAACATATTGTAAACGCTGACCAAACGATATCGCTCTATGATTATATAAAACTCTGAATACTGAGATAATAGAACCTGGACTGCTTGGAAGAATACCGCTCGCGTAACTTGATTAAAATAAATGTCTCAATTTACATAACATTATTGGTACATTTTACTCAATTCACGTACCATTGTCTAGTCTGCACAAAGGAATAATTAATTTGTTTTATCAGAATTTGTTCGAATTACGAAACGGCCGCGCTCCACCGGGATACTCTGTTAATATCTCCTTAAATCACCAAATCACCCTCCGAACCACCCCTTTCAAGGACCTCCAGCATTTTTGGGACACCCTGCATTGTATAATCGATATATCGTTTCATTTCTAACACTTTACTTCTCCAGAATCTTATAATCGGTTCAGACTTTAAACATTAGAATCTCCACACATTTTAAGCGATACACACGCAAGTTTTCTCACAAGTAACTCGCTAACGAAAATGTCTGTAATCTGTATTGTAGTGGAACTTTTTCCAAGCCCTTCTGTCAGAGTTGATAAAGAGTCATAAACAAGTTAAGCAACTCCGAATGACTGAAACATTTTGGATATAAAAATCTGGCGCTGTTCAATCTCGTGTAATTTACGTCACATTCGATCCCCCACTATGCCAGCTAATTTGTTTATATACAACAATTTACTAGCACGCCGCCGTTTGTTCATTTTCAGCGCAAACAGTACGATATCGCGCAAGTTAAAATCACTCGTGAATAGATTGCACATAGAGTTAAAATCATGGCAACGGTGAAATTCAAGGATGTCTCGCCGTACGCGAAACAACAACCCTCACCGGCCGTGCAAGACTATGTCTATCAGGAGTAAGTAATTGGAGAATCGTTCCATACGAAGTATTAACTACACTTTGAGAATTTCTCTCTGGCCCGCTACTCGGCCACTGTGATTGATCGCTGGTTTTTCGTTAATAATTCAAAAGCGAAGCAAAATTGTCTCAGCTACCCCCCACTTCCGGTTCTTACACGAATTCTAGGATACCGTGTATAATCCGAAATGTTACTCTAAAACATGTTCGACTTCGTGAACCTTTAACGATTCTTATCCTTTGCCTATAATGAACACAAATTTCGATTCAATTCTTGGATGATGCTTCGGTTGGTTGAATTTTTCTCTTCTTCGGTCACTGGAAAGTTATTTTAACTTAATTACAGATACTTGAAAAATCTCGCGACAAAAAGAGACTCACTCCAGCCAGTAGTGAAACTCGCCCTGTTTGGCGCAGGACGTGCTGGAACGATTCATTTATCAAATATTATGACCAATCCTAACGTAAAATTGTTGTATATCGTTGACGATCTCGAATCGAAATGGAGCAACCTGAGGGACTACTGGCATCTAGATAATGTTACTTTCTTGAACAGTAAACAATGGGACAAGGTATTCAACGATCCCAAGTAAGAAGCACCTGTTTTTCTATCAAGATTATCAGAAAGTTTCAAAGCACCGGTCATTTTCTTCCAATATTTTTTTGTATTATTGCATACTGTGTGCATTTTGTAGTTTCTTGCATGTTCGAATTCATCATTTCCTATAATATAATCGCATAAAAATCCGCACTTTAGCACGATAGCAATTACACAATTATTGAATTTGTACTTTACTCGAGGTGAAATATATTAAAGGTTCTAAATATTTAATTAACGATTTATTCGTAATTATTTAGCGTAGATGCTGTTGTCGTCGCATCGCCCACATTTACTCACGAAACGATCGTAAGGAAAGCTCTGGAAGCGAAGAAATCGGTCTTCTGCGAGAAACCAGTGGCTGAAGATCGCTCGAATGTTCTAAAATGTTACGAGACTGCAAAGAAGGTCGGCAAACCGTTGTTCTGCGCCTTCAACAGGCGTTTCGATCCTAGCTTTTCATTGACCAAGGAAAGGGTCAGAAACGGCGAACTTGGTCACGTTCACGTGATTAAGACTATCTCTAGGGACTCTCCTCTTCCTAGCGTAGAATACTTGAAAACATCTTGTGGAATATTCCATGATTGTATGGTTCATGACTTCGACATGATAATTTCAATTCTTGGAGAACTTCCAATCAAGGTAAAATAATATTTTGTAACATCGTCATTGGCAAACTTCCAGAACAAACAATAATTGAAAATTTCATCCTCAACTTTGATATATTTCTTTCATGTATCACATATATTCTACTAGTCTACTTGAAATTTTAAATAATTCATTATTATCCTGTCAGTGTAAATGAAACCAATCGTATTTTCAAAATATTTGATCGCAGGTTGCTGCCCAAGCCCACGCACACGTTCCAGAAATCAAAGCCATGGGTGACTACGATACAGTAGTAGTAACTCTTTACTTTCCTTCTGGTACCTTGGGGATGGTCGATGTGTCACGAACCAGTTGTTACGGGTACGATCAGCGTCTCGAGGTGTACGGTCAGAAGGGCATGATAACTGTGGACAACGAACGTCCTAATCCTGGCCTTACCACCCAGTACGGTCTTCAAGGAGCTACCCAGAATCCTATCTGGTATTCGTTTCCTAGCAGATACATGCATGGTTATCGCAACGAGCTAAATCACTTTATCGACGTTGTTAATGGAAAGGCTCAGATGAACGTTCTGCCTAAAGAAACCCTGGCGGTTAGCAAGGTTGCTACCGCGTGCGCCGAGTCTGCTCGCACCGGTAAAATGGTCGAAATTAAGTGGTCGGACGAGGAACTCTTATAAATAATGTGATTCAATTACCAATTTCTACACACAGCAATTCTTCTTGCTTAATTGTTATCTCCTTAAAAGTAACGGTGTCATCCTCGACATTATTATCGTTTGTTCAGCATCCAAGTAAGAGCGATAAGGTGCACCCAAGGATCGAATTTCATCTACCAAATGAAAATTAAAATTGTTATATTTGTTACTAATAAAAATTAAAATTGTTATGTTTGTTGCTATGAGCTTGGTTTTTGTACATTATTAAATTGATACTGCCGAAAAAGTGTTTATAAACGACATTGATAATGCTTTTAGAAGCTAAGTATACTTTGTGAAACAAACACAACAATCTCATTTAAACGAAAGGTACCAACAATTTCAAGTCAATCCAAGAAGATGTTAGGTGAAAATTTTCCTCGAGAAATTATCATTAACGGAACCTCCACCAAAATCGGTTGTATAGTTTTTCAGTTTTTCAAGTTCAAACAAACAATGCTATACATTATATACAATTTTTTTTTTTATTATAAATTAGTCCCTTGAAAATGATGTATGGAGATTTACAACTTAACCCTTCCGATCTTAGTGGGACATGCATCTCCCACTGAATATTTCTGATTGCCTTTGGCCAAATTACAAGTGAGACTAATAGGAACATATGCAAGAAAAATTTAAATCATTCGCGCTAGGGCAAATCTTCTCTTCTTATTCAACTACAGCCTTCGACTGAGCAAAATAAAAGGTACAAAACACAAATATACCACTTAGCCAAAAGTTAATTCGTGCTGAAACAACTCTGCTGTTAACAGAGTGTAAGAAGGCTTACTTCCTAACATAATAGAACGTGACTATTCAGAAAAATACGTACAAGTATAGAAACACGGGTGAATTACGTTGTTACACTTTCTTTCTTTTTTAATCGGTATAATAAAGAAAATACAGAAAAATACCATACCCTAAGCAGATAATAACAGTACAAAATTCATGTTGTTTGCTATGTAGACTCAATGAATAGTCACCAAAAATAATAAAGGTTTCCAATCGAGAGTTTTGCTTGTATTTTAGACTGTTTGATCCGTCAGGACCATCCCGCGTTACAATGTTTATTTATTTGATAAATTACGGAGGAACTAACTTTCAGAGGCAAGCTGATTTGTTAGAAAGCCTGGAACATTCGTAATGTGAAACTATGCTTTTGGCTCTCCATTTTCTGCATGGATTTGAACTAGTAAAAAAATAGTAAGAGCGCTAACGAACGCGACCGAACTTCTTTTCTATCTCCACAAAAAGAACGAACTGATCGTCTAATTAAACCTTATAATTCTCCTTAACCTAACCCTAAACTTATGCGTATTGCGGTAATTGTAGTTGAATTCCACACCACACTGACTCGCCCCTATTGAAATTCAACAGACTTAATTCACCTTATAAATTCTGGATACATAACAAAAAAAATAGGATATGCACAGGATACATAGCTTCACCCTGAAAATGGAACCTAATCATCCAGTTCTGCTCGGCGGAATTAAACCTATACCGTCGAATGATAAACGTGTCTCTGTCTGAGCGTTATTGGTCACTTGGTGCATCAACATGAGTAATCATTGTATGAAAAATCGCTACAAGTAAACAAGTACAAATTCTCTTATCCTCTACATTTGTTATCTGGATTTTTAAAAGTTTCATTTCCCCTCTTCGTTGCCTTAAAATTTTAATGATTTCGCGAATAACGCAGCGGTAGCTTGCGCCTTATCTCCGTTTAATCTGCGCAATTCCCCGATAACTTGCGCCCTGGTAAAACCCAAGGCCACGATCTCCTCGACTGTTTCCTCCGTGAAAGGATCTTGAGAGTGCACTGTTGTGTCTAGAGCGGTTGATATGCTTGACGAACTCGAAATCCCGCTTGAATTATTACTTCCTTGACCATCTACAAAGCATACGGAAAAGACACTCCTTCTGCTTTTTAACAGACGATAAATAAATACACAAATACGCAAGGGAAAGTGATCAACTCTCGGTTTATTAGAAACATCAATCCGGATGAATTAAAGGATCTGGTTTCTTGTTATTTGGATTTTCCTGGATGAGAGAAAAATGTGTTCAATATCGGTAGGAATTTGCTTACTCCTGTTTCATTGGCAATAAGTATTTTTAGAGAATCATTGTGGAAAAAGGAAGGGGGTTGAGACAGATTCATACATACCTTTTTGTTGACGTTGTTTCGTCGCATCTCTAGAACTATCCTCCAGAGCTCTTTGAAGTTCCCTATCGTCGAAAACCTCATCGTCAAAAGCCGGATCATTGTTGCCACTCAACCTTGCACACTCAGGCAAATCGCCTAAGAAAAGATATTCTTCTATAGTATAACTAAAAGAGATATTTCACAGCAGCTGGTGTTTTTGAAAAATTCACCTTCCGCAAGAAATGGTGTTTCAGTGCCAGTAGTGCCAATTTTTAGGACATTTTTCTTCAAGTCTATGCAACACTGGTGCCTCTTCAACATGTCCAAACCAAATAACATGTCCAATTGTTGATTTTCAAGGACACTGAACGATGTCGTTAAGTGATCGTTACCAATCTGAATTTGTACCATGTGTATACGTCCAATAATGGGTTCAGTTCCGACACCTTTAGCCACTCCAGCCCACCTTGAGTCTACTAATCGCATTATGTGGCACCTTTCCGCACAGGCAGCAGACATTATAGTTGACTGTGCACCTAATTTTTTATATTATTCTTTTACCGAACGTCATAGAGAAGTATTTTTTGGATGGGAGTATCAAGCTATTTAAAAATACAAAAATATGACTCGTGCGAGAGTGCAGATTCCAATGTCTAAAATTAAACTGTACCCTCCATGAACAACCATACTGTAAAGAATGACTTTCAAAATGTACGAATTTAAAAATAGACACCCACTAACCGAATGCAGTGAAAGATATTTGAAAACAATCTTGTCTCCGATCTAAGGGTGGTATCAAATATTTGTCACACGAATTTATACGTTTCATTACTTTTTATTAGTTAAATTTAAATGTAGATAAAGACATTATTAATCAAATTTAAATGTAAATGGATACACACCTGAATCAATAAATGCTATAACTGGAAATCCATTGACTTTACAATTAATATATAACATAACAACTGTTCCAAATATTTCCGGATTATACTCCATTGCAGCTTCCATATTGGCTTCAATGTTTTTTTGCCTAATTTCCTCTGCAATTAGCCTTTGTGCTTCCGTATCAAACGGATCTGCATTCATCATTCTTAATCTTTGAGCCTGACGTTCATCTCGAGCTTTTATTTGCTCTCTGAGTACAGTAGAAAATCTATCTATAAGTCACAAAATTATTTAATTAAAACAAATTTTCAGAATGCTAAGATAGCGATCTAAAAATATATATTTCCAAGATTCACCAAAATTTCCAGATAGTAAAGCATCGGCTAGTCTAGAATTATTCTGTTTGAGCAGTGCTAGCTGATCTGGGTTAGCTAAGAACATATCTCTTATCATCGCTGGATCATCCTCGCTTCTAGGATTTTGTACTCTTGCAGCATTATTCGAAGTGGTAGGCTGTCGATTAGTGGACACTTCTGGTACTCTGATGGAACTGCAGTCCAACATGGGAACAGCTAAAGTAACGTATCTTGGAATTTAATACATTCTCTTCTTTACTACATAGAATGCGCTCTTAAACAACTCACAAGACAATCCCATTGGAATAAATTATCGTTAAATCAACTGCTGTGCAAAGCTTCAATCATTCTGTTTGCACTAACAAAACCATGCAGAGCAACTGTAAGGTCTTACAAATATTCAAAAGTTCATCTAAAACATAATGTATTCTTCAACTTCAACTATCATTTATAAAGATTATATATAGATGGTCACAACTAGAGATAAGAATTATTTTTATTTAGGCAACATTGAATGGGTTCAAGAAAGCAAATAAATTATCACTCATCAGTTGCACTCGTTATAGTCAGAGTTAATAAAAAATTTGAAAGTCACTGCAATACATGAGAGCAAATGCATGTAACAAGACTACAAAAGTAAAATTCAAACTTTATATAATTCATAGCATAAGAAATAAGTTTTGACAACCAAAATCTTTTGCTTTATATACAATCAAGACATGATTTTGATGGCAGAATAAAAATAGACATACATAGGGAAGCATGTTTAGTCGAGTAGACAGATCCAAGTTTGTACACACTGGAATCGTGTGTGTGTGTGTGGGTGTGTGTGTGTGTGTGTGTTTTCAAATAAGATCTACTTGAGCAATGTGAGAAATACAGATACAATTTACAATTGAATAGTTACATTTTTGTCTGTATATTGTTAAATATATTCTTATGAAATTCAATCGTATCCTGTTGTTCATTTTTTAATCATTATTGGAAATTGTTATCTAGATAAGAATTTTGCCTATCTCTGATACAGAGTGATTGAAAACGTAAATCGAAGCCGAAAAGCTAACCTCACGACCCGCCTCGATCGCTGCATTAAATAATGATGCGGATTGAAGCTGACCTCTGTCAAAGGGGTGAAGGTTGCCACTCTGGTGCATATGCTGCAAGATCACCGCGTCACCGTCCCGGATCCCGTGATCTCGTAACGATTTTTTGTCGTCCATCAGGGGAAGACCATTGAACGCAATTACGATCTCGTGAGCCGGGACGCCGCTCTCGATCTCGCAGAAAGCCTTGAAGTTTTCCAACTCCAACTCCTCGCTGACATCTAGGACGAAGATGTCGTCGCTGAGCGTAGTCACCGTCACTTTCATCGTTGTCAAACGTCCTGGCTAAGGCAGGTTAAGGCCGCGCGGTGCAGGTGATAGGGAAACACTAAAAGGGGGATTGGACTTTGATAATGTTGGGATGCCAGCGCGACGAATTTTCACACGAGAATTTTTCGCCGCTCCTCTCCTCTCACAGATGGGATCACTGGACGAACAGCGGCTCCGAGATGTAAATAACAACCCAGCTCAGCAAAAATACAGTCCGGTCTGGCCGGCTTCGAAACTTTAAGGCCACCTAGATACGATTCGAGACATCGAAACGGAGGACATCGCGTTGGCGCGCTTTTTTAATTTCATTACGCGCGGTAAATTCAAACTTCTAGCTAGCAGTTTTGCATGACTTTTCCGTAAGAGTCGCGCAATACAGGTTCTTCCATTAAAATAGTCCATTCTAAATTATTTAAAAAAAAAACAACATCTTCATTCCAATTTAAAGTACCAACTCTACGATTAAATGTAGAAAATAATATCTGGCAAATGATCACCTTGGGACTTCTGAGAAATAGTCATCCTTTTCAGAAATTTTTAAATAATATTTATAATTGCTTTTGGATCATTGACATAAATTTATTAGCGCCTAATCGACTGCAGTGTACTGTTGCATACTGTTGCCTACTATACATGCAATCATAGTTTCTCTAAATTAAAAATATTATCAATTTTGTATACAAAACGGTTCAAATATGTTGTAACACATTAAAAATTAGTTATTAGTTTGAAATATTTATAAATGGTTAAATTAATATAACACAAATTGTACGTTTTTATATTGTATACAATATCCACTATTGTAAAATGAAATGTAATTGAATCTCTTCTTTGAAATATTTTTGAAGAAGGCAAAAAACTTTAAGATTTTAAAAAACTGATTTTGTATTATTTTCCTACATTTTCTCAGAAATTTCAGTTCAGCAGATATGCCTACATGCGATCAATCGCATCAAAAAACACTAAACGTAATTTGAAGTTTTGGGTTAGGAAACGTAGATGTGGATAAAGTGTAGGTCTATCACTACCAAGCTATACCATACCGATCGAATAATACCTGATAATGATAACACCAACTGACTGTACATATATCAACTCATTCAATAATCATTCTGTCTCATACTTTGTCAGTGATAAAATACCTTGATCACGTGACAATAAACAGTGCTGCTAACTCGGTATCTGTCAAGTTTTCAAAATAATTTGTCAAAGTACTTGCGAGGGATGAGACAATTTTACATTCGGTGCTTGAGATATTCGTGTAAAATTAAATGCAAATAAGGTAGTTTCAATTAATCGATCCCTGTGCTTGTTAATATTCCGATACTTTATAAAAAAACAAAAATATTACATCTTTCGGTTACGTTGTTTGTCAAAATGACATCTAAAACGGAGGTTACTCTGGAACACTTTTATATATTTAATGGAACGTATGCAAAGAAAGAAGGGGAGGCAAGTACATACAATTCGGCAATAAAGTATTTAAAAAATTTGCAAAATCATGCTTGATATACATATAACATAAAGAAGTCATCATGTATCCTCTGTGCAGGAAGAGAAAAAAATTCTTTATTATTATCCAGAAAGAGATTTAGATGTTCAGATTAAAAATATAGGACTCAGCGAGGCAATTATTAATTTTGCAAAGTGTGTATAAACACAATTATATTTTTATGTTAAAATCTTTCCTATACGTTGCATTAGTTTAACAAGATTAAATTCTTATATTCACATTTTTAGATCATTTAATCCTGAACAACCTTGCGATTATTGTCATACGCATAAAACTCGTCAAATATATTATCAACCAGAAGAAAATTTTTGGATGGTTATGGTATGTTTTCTGCAATATTCATAAACCAAACCATACACAACAATTTTTTTGTTATTTGAACATATTAAATATATAATATGATCCTAAAATTACATGATTCTTTTATAGATTGTTGGAGTACCTTATATGTGTAAAGATAAAGATGGTAATAAATATATAGAATATCAAAACGATGAAGTTTCTAGCAGTGTTTGTCAATCTATATTAAAACAAGCATATGTTATGTTCAGATTATTCATGGGCTCGTTTGACACAATCATTAACGAACCTGAATGTGGATCTATAACATTACTAAAACATAAACTTGAACATTTTTATTCGAGAGTAAATATATACTTAATAACACATGCAATATGTATATATTTTAGCGTATTGTTTGTTTTAAAATCATACATTTTTCACAGTATTTGTTATCCTTGAAATTAAATAACAGTGATATTTTGGATGTTTTCCAAGGCTTACAATTTTTACCTCTTGACAAAATAACATTTTTACGAGTACAATGTTTTATGAATCTCATAGAAGCTATGTTTTCGCAAGTGAAGTATACAGCATTTCTTTATAATGATCAAGTTGTATGGTTAGTAACATTATAATTAATGTATTGATACAATGTATTCCGATAGGAAAAATAATATTATATTGTTATTTAGGAGTGGGATAGAACCTGAAGATATGCAAGTAGTTTATAATTACTTAGTAGGTACACTTTTACCAGCTCATCTCGAAAAAGAACTACACGGGGATTCAATGCCCAGAAATTCCCCTTCGCCATTTACTACTTCGCATTATGGAAAGTTAGTACATATATATTTACTTATTCCTTGATATGTGATGTTATAATAAGCATATGCGATACAAATTTGCAGATTTGTCACCGGCCCTTCTAGCGTTAATGAACCAAGTTTAATTGGAAAATCTCCTACAGTGTTTATAAATTATTCTACAAAACCAATCTCTTTATATTTAGTAGTTTATCGATCGCTAAGTGCTACCATTTGTCTTTTTGTTGACAGTAGGTATCTCTTTCCGAAAAAAATACTGTTATTAATTTTAAAGCTTTAAATCTGCAAAATTAAAATGTTTATTTTACAGGTAAAACAAATTTGTTAATAGATTTCTTTAAAAGTCTTGATGGTTTCCTTGGACCACAATTGACCGCTCTTGTTAGTTCAGTTGCAGAACAATGTGCCAAACATGTTATAATTACACCTGAGTCTTGTACAAAATACTTGTATTTTAATAAACTTAATTTAGCATATAAGAGTACGATACATCTGGATAATAGACGATGTTCTAATGTACTTACAACACCTGAAGTATTGAGGGTTATTACAGACATATACAATGATACAAACAAGTTAGTATATTATATAGCAATGTTTTTGTTTTAGATAAGCTATTTGTACTGAAAGGTATTCTTGATTTTCTCTCGTTTCAGGTTAAAAGAAGCTGGTGAAATTATTATAAAAACTATGAGCGATTATTGGGTTATTGGAAAATTATCAAATTTGAGGGAATTTTTTGTAGTTATTCAACAAAAGAGTGCAAGTATAATTGAAATAGAAGGTACATATCTAATTATGTTAATTATATAATAGAGTTATATTAAATAGCTATTATTCATACAGGAATGTTCTTCTTTCAGATGAAGTAAAAAAACTTTGTGAGAAACAACTAAAGAGTATATTTTTCCACTAGCAAACGTAGTGTCGCGTGCTTTAAAGATTTATCAGTCATTAATGTCCCATACTTTTTTGTATGACAGTTATATTGTTTTTTTACTGTTTCAATCATGTACAAGCAACGTATAATCAAGCATGTAAGCACTGTAATTAGAGAATGTTATATAATTTATACATCAAATTTAATGTAAAATATAAATTCTGTATATACATATATTTTTAATACATTCAAATTGCTTGAACGGCATGTTTTCCAAATGTTATGGTAATCATCATACATTCATGTATTTCGCAAACATTAGTCAAACGTTTCTTCCTCGGTATCTTTCTTTTTTTGAACAATGTTGGAAAATTTCTTTAATTTTGCTACAAAAAATCCATCCATATTATGTACATGTGGATAAAATCGTTTTGTGAATTTTAACGAAGGATGAAACCTATGTTGTCTGTAACTGGTAAAACCATCAGCACCAAATTCTATACCAGTAGGTACCACTTTTACGTCACGTTTTTTAAGAGCATAATCGACAACCCACTCATTCTCTTCTGGTAGTATCGAACAAGTGGAATAAACAATAATACCACCTGACTCTGAACGAGCATTAGCGCAGTCTATAGCTGCTAAAAGTAATTCCCTTTGCAATGTACAACAACGTTGTATGTCTATTTCATCTTTATTGGTTTTAACACTGGGGTCTTTCGAAACAACACCGGTACCAGTACATGGTGCATCCAATAAAACTCTATCGAAGCCTTTAATAACCTGAAAATTATACTATTTACTTAATGTATTCGTGTTAATGCAAAGAATACTTATCTAAATAAATGTCATTTACCGATGGCATCTTCCGTCCATCATAAGTGCAAATTACAGAATTCACAATGCCAAGTCTATGAAAATTACCAACAACAGCCTTTATTCTTTCTTCATTCGCATCATTCGCGAAAAGTACACCTGTGTTTTTCATAAGCGCCGCTATATGTGACGATTTTCCGCCAGGTGCAGCACACATATCCAGAATTCTTTCGTTCTCTTTAGGATCTAAAGCCATAACAGGTAGAAAACTAGATGCACCCTGCAGAATATAATGTCCTGCCAGGTACTCCGGTGTTGCACCCATTGGAACTTGCGAAGAATAAACTACTAATCCAATCTTTGTCCATTTACCTATCGGATCTAAATTAACACCTCTGTTGATCAAAGCCTATGAAATATAAGTATATAATTATTAGTGATATACTCTGAAAATACATTAAAAAGTATATATGAAATATTTATTTTATATTTAATTTAACGAATACCTCTGCCAAATCGCGACGACGCGTTTTTAATGTGTTTGTTCGTATCGTCATAGGTCTTTGAACTTCGCTAGCTTCCAAAAATTCTAATAGCTCGTCTAGTGGAAATATTTGCATCAATCTTTCCATTAAAAAATTATTGTAACTATAGTATGTACATAAATCACTCCTGAGAATGTCCATGTATTCTGTACGCGATCTATAAGATAATTGAGTATAGAACTTCTATGAAGTTTCTTCATAAGTTACTTTAGTGACAAGGAATATACCTATTCACGTCGCGCAATCTTTTAAAGTCAGATAATATCATAACAATGTCTTTTATTCGTTGTTGGACATCTTTAAGATTAGTAACATCTGCAAGTTCCTCTTCAGTAGGAAAAGTGAAAATACATTGCTGTGAAATCATATCATTCATTTCCTCTTCTGCCAGTTTTCTAGAAAATAATTGAGAATGAATGAGAAAGAAGACACTCGGCGTGATCCAATTATAAATAATATATTTACTTCTCTTTTTCCTGTTTTTTCTTCAATTTCTTATTTGCTTTTTCTATGGGAAGTAGATCATTGTTATCATCCTCTACCGTGCCTTCATCCTGAGTCATTTCATCCTCCTCCTCTGTTTCTTCATCCTCGTCTAACTCATTTATATCATGTTCCTTATCACTTTCTGCAATATCACTTTCATCCTCCACATCACTATCCATTAACTTCATTTTTGTATTTTTCTGTTTTGCACTTTTGTCTACATATTCATCATTGGACATATTACAATCTTCATCCAATTCCATTTGCTCATTTTCATCGCTTAAACTACCATTTTGAACTGATATGGATTTAGAAAATTTCTTCTTCTTTTTTGTCATTTGTTTCGGTGTATCCTTGATATTCTAGTATAATAAAATCATACAATTTCCAGTAGTATTGTTGACACATAAAGCATAATTATAAATGAAAGAACTTACATATTTTTGTATTGTATGTTCTGCTTCTCTATGCTTTTCCGTCTGTAATTTTTTTATCTTTTCTTTTAAACTCTGTTTTTTTAATAACCGTTTCCTTGCACGTTGTTTTTGCCGATGACTTAATATCTTTTCTTCTTTTACTATGAAACAATATAAAGTAATTAATATGTGAACACTTTTCAAATTAATATTAGATACAAAATCACTACTTGGTTTAGTTTACTGAGATATCAATTATGAAAAACCCTCACAGGCAAATAAACTATAATTTACAAATAAAATTGTAATTTATAGTACCTAATACTCCTTTTGGAAATGTTGGATCTCCTTGCTTCTTTGCTTTTTTTCCACGACCAGTTGGAGCAGTCACCCCATCGAATTTAGCTTTTCGTCCCATCTCGTTTAGTATTTCAGGTTTTTCTCAGAATAATGTAAGCCTGCTAAAATATAGAAAGAATAGTAAGGTTTGACACCTTCTAGTTATGCGTAAGTTTTAAAATATTAAAAACTTACGATTCGATTACATTAACTTTTAACTTTCAAACGTCGTAGTGAAATAATATTAAAATAAATAACTTGTATTGAAATAATATAAAAAGCAGTTTAAGCTTTTAAAAGTGAACACGTGAGTCATAACCTAACTTCTGTATTTACTAGTAGTCAAAGCAAGTCAAAGTAACCCCTACGCCCTACCATCTGCCATCTGCTGCCATCTGCTGCCATCCCTGGTGATCTCTGCCATATGCATAAGCATAAAACTACATTTTATAAATATAACCAATATCAAGGACGATAAATGTATTGAATAAGAATTAAATGTACTTTAATTGTGAAAAATAAACTTATACGATATGTTTAGATATACTGTATATATTTTCAAGTCAAAAATTGAATCAATTGTATAAAATCAAAAATATGTATAGGGAAATTTGATATTGACCCAAATATTCCTACAATCTACAATGCTCTGAAAAAATGAGAAAATGTCTCTTGAACGATACACGTGGGATATTGTAATGTTATTGTTTTAATAAACTATTGTAATACTTGAACAAAAATGGGAATAGACAAGCAAGAAGTGCATCGAGCTGGCGGATTTAAACAAATAAACAAGCAACACAAAACCGGTAGACATCGTAGTAAAGGCTCGATAAGTAGCGATGTCAAAGGTATGTACAATTTAACCTGTCATTTAATTTTGTAATTAAATTTATTTACTGTTTTTTACCTTTTCGTATATTCGATTTCCTTGACATGTAGGAAAAGTTGGGGTAAAAGTTGTGTCAAAACGTATACACAGAATTCTTGGCAAGGAGGCACGAAGGCATCAGTCTTCTCAAATTAGGAAAAAGAAGAGAGAAGATGTATTGCAACAGAAAAGAAATCTTGGCGGATCTCAATCTGCACCTATTCTTATTTGCGTTGTTCCGTTACAAGAGGATGTAGACATTCAAAATGTGTTATCGAGATTAACAAAAATAGATGAAACTATAAATATTGCTAACAGCCAATGTGGTACAACGCATATAAGGTAGCATATATACTGTGAATTATGATAATTATGTACTTTATCAATTATTTAATGATTTTTTTAGTGTATCGAAGGTGATCACTGAGCTTTTTGAGGTAGAAAATAATTGTTATTCACTTTTAAAATAAAACATTCACAATAGAATAGAAAAATTTCTTTGTTAAATATTAATTTTAATAATATTTGATCAATATTTTAACTACACGAATTATTGTCCTGTATTAAGAGTTCTGTTTTATTGCCTTTATTAGAATAAAAAATTGTAGTAAATATTATTTGCTTCGGTTAGCAATCTAGCCCCTCTGACATACTTCAAAGCTGTTGAAATCAATGGTAGCATTGATAAAGTACATAATTACTTAAATTGCATTAATTAAAATATGAATAATTCTCTACTAAATTGTTTACAATAGCGTTCCTAGATTCAAGCAACGCTTCTCCATTGTGGTACCACCAATTGGCAACTTGTTTGCCACATTAGATGCAGCAAAAGTAGCTACATCTATCGTGTTCGTTATTTCTGCTATAAATCACAGTGATAATAGTCAAAGAGACGAAATTCTTGATGAATGGGGCAAGACAGTCATTATGGCATGTGTAGCTCAAGGCTTGGCTACTCCTGTAGTAACACTTACGAATGTTGAAAATCTTCATGTGAAGGTATCATACTGAAATTTATTTTGATATTACTCCTCGCAAACGTGATTTGCGTTGTTTTATATGAATGAAATTACAGAAACGTCAAGATTACAAAAACCGTGTACAGTCAGCAGTTTCTAGGTGGATTCCTGAAGAGAAAATTTGTCAGTTGGATACACCTACCGATGCTTTAAATGTTTTAAGACGAGTCGGATCTCAAAAACAAAGAACCATATCTTACAAAAATAAGAGAGCTCATCTGTTAGCCGAGGAAGTAAAATTTAAATGTAACAAAGTAAGTACTGTAGTAAACACTTTTTGTGGTGGTAAGAAATCACAAAGAATTTCAATATTTTATAGGACTGTACGGAACTTGGAACTCTTATGGTCTCAGGATACCTTAGAGAAGTGCCGCTATCAGTCAATGGTTTAATACATATACCTGGATTTGGAGATTTTCAAATGTCTCAAATTGATGCTCCCGAAGATCCATATCCAATAGAAAAGAAACAAAGAAAACATTGCGATGCAATGGACGATGAACCATCCACCAAGGTTCTTGAACGTGCAAATCCAGAGAAACAAGTATGAATAGAAAACATTGTTATCATGTAACTTCTAAAATTAAACATAGTGAATTTATTCTTCTAGGAATCTCTTGAAAGCGAAAATATACCTGATCCTATGGATGCTGAACAAACTTGGCCTACAGAAGAAGAATTGGCCCAAGCGGTAGCTGCTCAGAAGAAAAAAATTTTAAAGAAAGTTCCGAAAGGAACTTCTGAATACCAAGCAGCTTGGATCCCTGACGAAGATGGAGGTATTTCTTACTTTTGGCAATCAGATTTATGGATTCGTATGCATAACGTATGTATGTTATGTTTTAGAGGAATTAAGCAATGGATACTCGGATGATGAATCAGAAGACAAGATGTCTGTGGACGAAGCAAAATCTCAAGTGGACAGTGAAGCAGAAGCAGAAGAAGATGAAGAATATGAAACAATTACTGTCTCAGAAGCGGCTCCCGATGAGCAACGGTACGACCAAGATATTGATATAATAGAAGAAAAAACAGCCATGGAGAAATTAAAATGTACGTTTGTCAAATCAATAGGAATCATTTTTTATTTCATTACGGTTTTGGTTAGTCATATAATTTGATCTGTACTTCAAATATAGTAGCAAAATTGGATGCTCAATTTCCTGACGAAGTGGATACGCCTCAAGATATCTCAGCTAAAGTGAGGTTCCAAAAATATCGTGGATTGGAATCATTTAGGACAAGTTCGTGGGATCCAAAAGAAAATCTTCCAATCGATTATGCTCGGATATTTCAATTTCAGAACTTTGATCGAACGCGTAAACGTATATTTAAAGAATCTCAAAATATTGAAGGAGCTATGGTATATTTTTATTTATAGTATTTATCATTGACCTCATTAAACATAGTATTATCTACATAGAATACTTAAAATAAATGTATGTATTTTTTTGCTGCAGCCTGGTTGGTATATCACGATTTATGTTACAAATGTTAGGCGAGATCTTTTCACTACATTTTGTACATTGGAAAATCGCCCGTTAATTGTATTTGCTTTACTTCCGAATGAGCACAAGATGTCCGTTTTAAATTTGGTACTAAAACATACCAATATTAGTCCGCAACCAATCAAATCTAAGGAACGATTGATATTTCAATGTGGATTCAGGAGATTCACTGCGTGTCCAGTATTTAGTCAACATACAAATGGAAATAAACACAAGGTTATATTTAAACACGTTATAAATATTCTGCATTACTTCTATCGCTGAAAGTAGAATTTGTTTTCAAGTATGAACGATATTTTCAACCGGAGAGTACAATTGTCGCAAGTATGTACGCGCCAATTATTTTTCCACCTTGCCCAGTTTTATGCTATCTTGAAAGATTGAACGGATCATTGGTAAGAAAAATACAGCTGTAAATTATCGTAAATTGCTTCTAACTTAAAAACGTATTGAAATGTATGGAATTTTATAGGAATTGATTGCAACCGGTAGTGTTTTGTCTGCAAATCCAGATAGAATAATCGTAAAAAGGGTAGTTCTCAGTGGTCATATATACAAAGTAAATAAACGATCAGCAGTTATAAGATTTATGTTCTTTCACCGAGAGGACATAAATTGGTTTAAGCCGGTTCAACTACGAACAAAATACGGTCGTAGAGGTCATATAAAAGAACCATTAGGTAAATTATTGTTTCAAATTATTTCACGTTTTGTTAAGTAAAATAACTACACATTCGCTACTATTACCTTTATCCGTAGGTACGCACGGTCATATGAAATGTGTATTTAATGGTCAATTAAAGTCACAAGACACAGTTTTAATGAATTTGTATAAACGAGTCTTTCCAAAGTGGACATATGAACCTTTATTGTTAACACAGTCACCGCATCAAGAAGAGGGCATGAACGTGGAATAAGATCCATCGATCGATAATTTCAATGTAAATACAAACGTACATGAATAATTTTTGAAAAATAAAATTTTGTCGTTAATTTCACGATTTATAAATTGTGTTTCATTTTCCATCCGTATTACAATTTTTATAATTACATATTAAACGAAATTTTTCTTTTGTATTCAAGTATTTTGAAATACCCACAAAATATCTTTGATAGATTATAGAGTGCGTCACATGACACAAATTCTATCCAATCAGCTTTGTCTAAAAGCATGTGTACTGTTTGAAAGGTAAATAATATTTAGTAATAATTTCATTACGAAAATTTATATTAATGGTATCGAAAATTTAATTTGAGAAAAAAATGGATTTGGATACTGCTTATATTGGTAATTACCATGACGATATTTTCGGAAGATTATAAACGTATAATAAATACAGTAGTATGAAAAAAGTGAACCTAAACTTTCATTTTGAAACAAATCTCTACTTTATATAGAACCATTACTGGAAGACTGGTTGGATGGTCTTCAAGCAGTTATGAAAGAACAGGAAAATCTTGTTAAAGGCAATGATGAATTTTACATGCCATTTGTAGGTAATTGTTAATATACATAAATTAAATATTAATAGTTTCATTTTAACGATATTTCTGTATATCGAATTATGTTTATAGCCATACCAGCTCCAATTATTAGTGCAATTTTTAAAATAACAAAACACCTTGATTTGGGACCAGATACTAAATATATTGCCATTCATCTGTACGACAAATTTATGTGCAATTATTTTTGGGAAGTGTACAAAGATGAAACTACTGAGCAAACAGAAAATTCTTGGTCAAAAGTTTGTAAGAAGATATCCAGTCAATCAAAATTGTACCTCATGTCATGTTTGCAATTAGCTAGTAAAATGGACTCGCACTCAACAAGTTTAGGAATATCGCAAGTACATATGTATACAATTTTTTCTCTAAATATATAAATAATACTATTCAATATTTTACTTTAATATAGGTACTTAACATTTTACGATGGATCGACAAAAAATCAGAGTATACAAAAAGTATAATTTTCTTATCAGAATTTAAAGTATTTAAAATGGTAGGATTTAGAATGCCATTTTGTACACCGTTGAATTGTATAGAAATTCTTTTAGCTGCAACAGGTCTTATGAATATGCCAAACATGCAAGATCTAACTACAAGTTTGTTGGATTCAGTTTATTTACAGGTATGAACTATTCAATATATACTTTGGATATAATGTTGTTACATGGTTAATAAAGCAGAAATATGTTTATAGCGGGAAAAACTGTACTCTAATTTACAATGTTTAGTACAAGGGCATACTGCGACAACCGATCAAGAAAAGAGGTATCTTATAACGTTGGAATCCAATACATTATTTTTGGGAGCTTCGGTAGTTCTTTGCGGAACATTCTTCTCACGTGTGGACAATGAAACAGCTAAAATTATCGCCTTAAAGTTATCAGAATTAGTAGATATAAAAAAGGATGATATCTGGAATATGGCCAGTATACTTCTTGTGATGACACTTCAAGAATAAATGTAATTTACAGAAATATATAAAATATTTCAATAATTATTGTCACTTTTCAATCCGGGCAACTCTCGATTTATAAACATTTGCTACAGTGAATATCATCATTCATAAAATATTTCTTCAAGTTGCTGATAGATACCATAACCAATTTTGTTGTCATTTCGGTCGTCATCTCGAAATTACCACGTGCTCGATTTCACAACTACTACGTTGGATAAAATAATACTTGAAAAACTAATTGCAACTGTAATTGTATCAATTACTCATTTTTTTTTGTTGCTAAAAATCATAATCAAATAATAATTTAAGAATTTTATAATAGAATAGTGTATCGTTATTAATACTTTCTGTATTTGAGTTTTGTTTTGACTAGGACGGAGTGGGAAAGAACTAAAATTTGAAATTGAACGTAGAGAAATTGAAAACCCTAGGTTTCGAATAAATCTGAAGTTTGTCAATGTGTTTGTCTCGTTTCTTTCTTTGAAAAATGTTAGAAAGAGGAAACAAGACAAACATATCAGCAAACTTGAGATTTATTCGAAGCCTAGGGTTCTGCTTGTCACTGGTTGCCACTGGTTACCACCAGATTGGGATTGGGTGGATTGGGTGCTGTTGTGTGCCCGAATGGCCGTTTAGCACCGTTTAGTGGACGAAACCTGGTAGCGGTAGCCTTCTGAGTGCACCCACTGGCGCACCCAGCGTCACTTATTTGAACAAAATGGGAGCGTAAAATTGCGTTGGCTGTTAGCAAACATTTATATTAAAATATTAATACACACACACACACACACACACACGCACACACATGAATATTATCGAAAGGCCAATGATTCAACAAACTTCTTTCAGATTATTTTCGTAAATAATCGATGTTACAATAATTGTCTGTAAGATGGTCACAATCTCATGTATGACATAATACCAGCACAGATCTATATATGAACTTTAATACACAAAACATGGCTGGTACTACTTGGTCGGAAGACGAAATTGGACAAAAATGGGATCGATGTTTCACAGATGCTCTTTTTAAATTCGGTAAATGTCTTTGAATATTTATAATCGTTACTTACATTTGAAAAGATATTTAATGTTTTTTTTGTTGCTAATACAACGGTATTATTTTAGGAGGTGGAGTTTTCCTTGGTGGTGTATTCTCTCTATTTTTCTTCAAACGTAAGATTTAATTGTATTAGCTATACTGATCTAGAAAGTGCATGTAATTTTTTAATGTTGATAAAATCTCGTAATTTATATGATCATATGTTTAATTGATATATGTTTAAATCAGTGAATTAATGACACTAATATTTTTGAAGGTTAAGTTAAGTCGAAGTTTTACTGTATAGAAAATGATAGGGTTTTCAAACAAGTCTAATCAAATTAACTGTTAATGTACATTTATAGGAAGACAATGGCCCATTTTAACTGGTGCTGGTTTTGGACTAGGTATGGCTTATGCAAATTGTCAAGAAGATTTGAATTCATCAGTGAGATCACAACGAAAGCCCAAAGATTGCAGCAAGGTTGTATCCAAAGATGAAGTTAAAAAAAGTCCTTAGCAAGTTCCGATGAGAAAAATTCTTATGCTGTTACAGAATAACATATAATATACAAATAAACTAGTTGAACTTGTATTATAGTGTCATATGGAATAAAATTATTAATAATTTTACATTATTATGTTCCACTTAATGACATAAAATAAAAAATTAAATTATTATATTATATTATTCATATGATTTAGAACAGATAGTTAAAATTGAAATATACTACATTGATTTTACACATGCAATCTTTTATTTAACAATGCAAACCACTTAATAAAGTTGGTCTTAGTGATTTTTGTATACTTATTCCTTATACTTAAATACTATTTTCTTATAATATTACAATAATTATGTTTTCTTTGATCTAATTTGTACTTTTGTTCTTGTAATTTTTATTGATCAATCTGGTGATTGGTCCCTTTAGTATTATGGTTTTTCAGCTATTTCTTTACAGAAAATTTTGATTACTCTGCTGCTTGTTCACCTGTGAAATCTTTTGTACATTTTCCCCTGTTTATTCTATTTTTTTTCTAAATATTTGTTTAATACATTGTTACATTCTGTGCTTACTAGCGCACTCTATCAAAGTCTTATGAGCTAAGAATGGGATCAATAGCATTATATATTATGAAATGTAAAATATTTTATTACAGTAATGAATACACTGCAATAATTTTAATTTATGGAAATGTATATATTACTGGTTGATTATTCACTGTACCAGTTGAAGATATTAATTTTCAGGGTGAATCAATTTGTAAAAGAATGCAATTGTTTTATCAATAGTATGAATGTGTTCATCTCATTTCCAAGCAACAAACGTAAACCTTTACATTAATATCAATTAATATAGTTATAATTTAGAAGCAAACTATGTTAAGTACAAATTTTTGAAAGTTGAGTAAAAAATGTTAAGTTAATTAACGTTATATATCTAATTTCTATTTAAAATATTAAATTTAACAAATTTGAACTTAACATAATTTACCTCTGAGGTATGGTATACATGTATAACAAGTAAATGTTGTAGATTTATCTCTATTTATTTAGATCCAGCATAATAAATACCTTTATTTGTTGAGTAAAATGGAATTAAATAAAATTAATGATATTTCATTTAAAACAAATATACATAAATTATTGGGAGCATTAGATTCAACAACTGCCAAAGGTATATGTAAATCAATTGATATATTCTACTCCCAAAAATAACAACTTTTGATATTGCACTCCCATATTTCTTACCTTTTATGCTTTTATGTCTTATTCTTATAGTAGCATTTATGTAATGTTTATTTATGTCTCTTTAATGTCATATACTTTATTTAAAGGAAAGTATCGATGTTTATAAATTTTGAGTTTCTTTAAAATAGCACAATTAGATTAAATGAAATAATAGAGAATATATGCTTTAGACTTGTCAGATATACTTCAAAAACTTCGAGATAACAATCATCCAAAGTTAACAGTTGGAATGTTTTTTGAATTCATGAAAGTTGCATATCAAGTTGGCGATAATTGTGAAAGTTTAACTACAATGTTAACAACAGACAACAAACTTGATTGGAATAAGTTAGCAAAAATTAATATATGTTTTGAATCACAGAACCGTAACATAAGTGATGAAGTACGTGTTGAGAGTAGTATTATAGACAAAAATATAAGTACCGATACTGAAGAGAAAATATTATGTGAAACATTTGACAATAATGTTAAAAATTGTATGCATCCTATTGAAATTTCAAATGTGTTGATCTCAAACGAACAAATACATAGTTATGAGCAAAATACATTAGCTGATGTTGAGAAATGTAATGAAATTGCAGAAAGTATATATGATACAAAAGTTGCAAGATCCATAGATAAAGTAGAAAATCTTTTAATAACGTTAATAAAGACAAATTTAAGTGATATATTACATGAAGGTTTATTGGATTCTGTGTTACCATATCTGATTCCAAAGTCTACGATATCGCAGCCAATTATCAAAAAGTCTATTACAAACACTGAATTAAAAAAATGTAATTCGTTAAGTAACAATATTGAAACATCAATTACAAATGTAATGCACAAAGAGAAAGATAAAAATAAAACAAATAAAAAAACAATAGAGTAAGTGCTTAAATAGTTAATATTAATATAATTAAAATTAAAGTTAATAATGATTGTTTATAGAATTATTAATAATTTGTTCTACGTCTACACAGAAATGAAGTGGAAATTCATGTTTGCGATGAAGAAAAAAATATAAAAAAAAATTTCTATTGCCCTCAAAAGCTGCTTATTAAAAAAATGCGTTACTTTGCTGATTTAACAGCAGGTCAAAAATTAGAAGACATAGATATATCAGTTCACTGTGATATTGTCATTTTTGATTGGTTAATGAGATGGGTGAAAAAGGATATTATAAAAAAACCCGAGTGGCCAACTTTGGAGCCTAGTAATGTTATTCCAATAATGGTATCTGCGTCTTTTTTACAAATGGAACCACTTTTGGAGAATTGCCTGCAATATTGTCACGATAATATGTCAGATATATTAAAAACATCAACAATTTTAACTTGTTTAGATGATAATCTTCTTACAAGGTATTTTACTTTTAACATATTTGTATTAAAGCTTCCTTGGTAAATCAACGTATGAGGCTGATGTGAACATATAAATTAAATAGTTATTAAGCAATGAAAAGTTTTTGTACTCTTATCATTGAAACAGTATTCATAATACATAGAAAAATAAATGCCACATATTTTATCGTATCCAATATAAATAATTTTATATACAATAATTTTTCATAGATTAGTAGAGCGATTTACCAATGAAGATGTTGAGGCATTAAAAGACAAAAAAGATAAAATCCAAAGTAAACTCTTCTGTAAATTGATAATGTCGCTTGCTGAAGTAATGCCGGATAATAGAAAAGGGCATTACAGTTCTCTAGCTACGTTATTTAAATGCAGCAAATGTGGGAAAAGTATCATTCAATCGGTCTCTAATTATGTACCATGTATTTCGAGTGCAATGGTAATCGATAGTCATGGATATATTCGCAGTAAACATATAAGGTAAAATAATGATGTTCCGATTTAACGTGGTAATATTTATCATTCTAATAAGTCATATGTTATTTAGAGATTTATCATGGAGTTTAGATGATTATATTATTACTCTTCGAACAGAGTTGCGTTCTTGGCGTAAAGTATATTGGAGATTATGGGGTGACTGTCATTATTTGTTTTGTACACAGTGTAATATATATTTTCCAATCAATCAAATTGATTGGTGCTGTTGTCATGCAGAACATCCACAGTTTTTTATTAATGAACAGCAAAGATCTATGCCATTTCCTTTAGGCAGATATCCATGTTGTAGTCAACGAGCATACAGGTTTGAAGTATTACCAAATCGTGAAGGCTGTAGATACAGAGTAAGTTATTCAAGGTGATAATATTAGTTTTACATATTAAACTATTAATTATACGTAACATATATAGAAAATCTATATAGGACATATAGGATGTCCAATTTTGTTGCATATTATTTTTACTTTTTATTAGGAACATATTCCAGACATTAAAGCGCAAAAGGATATGTGTATATTAAACATCTTCACAATACATAGAGAAATAATAGCAACGGATCCACCACAATTATTTTTTCCAGAAAGAATTACTAGATTAGTAGCATGTGATACATCAACTCAATCGGGAAAATTAGTGTATAAGGACATAATGTGGTGGGTCGGTATAGATCTTACGTTACAACGTCCAAAATTCGGACTTTTAGGTGTGGATTTGTAATGTAAAACTTTAATTATATTTTGTGAAAGTTTTTTTATTTCCAATATTTATTTTTTATATCCAATATTTAGGAAAACTATGGAGCGGGCTAAGATTTCGACGATCATCTCAAATACAAGATTTACAGAAATCATTACAAAAAATTCATCAAATTTCTGTTACTGATACTTCATCATTTGCATCCTCAGTCACAGATAGCGATGAAGATGATGATGTTACAATCGATGAAGATAGTATTGACGAATCATATAATAGCGAAGAATCACATGCATGGTCTACTTTAAGATCAAAAAATAAGATTAAGAAAAAATTAAGAAATCAAACCACGTGGAAGTATTGATTATCAGCTGAGTTCATCGTCATTAAGTATCTCGTAATTACTGACAGAAAATTGATCTTTTTTCAGATATAATGGTCGATCTTGGAGTAGCAACTTAAAAGTAAGACATAATCAAGATAATCAAAGAGAATTTGAAGAAAAAACAGCTTCACAGATGATAGCAATACTAATAAAAATAGTGTCTGCAGATTCCTTTATATCAATGAAATCGTCAAATAAACACAATCGGAAAAAGAACCAATTATGTGGTATTACTTTATACTTATTACTTTATAAATCAATATTTTAGTGTACGTACTGCATTTATTATAATTAATACTGTTTGGAATAGGTGGTACTTATGCAAGATTGGAAGCAGAATTTCGAGACCAATTAAATCAATCATATAAAAGCAAAAATATAACAGGAAAATACTTTCTGCGCGTGAAATCAAATAAGTCATAAGTATATGCCACATTCATGAAGTATATATAGGGTGCTTTGCTTTTTTTTTGTTTTATAAGTAGATATGTCAAAACATCTTGATAAAATTTAAGTAAAAAAGTAATTTTCATAACTTGACTCGTGGAAAATAATTACAATTTATAGGCTTTTTATTAATCAGTCATGTGTACATAGAGAAATGAAAAAAAATAAATAATTATTTAGAATATTAATACAAAATAATACATTTATCACGTTTAATTATCAATTATGGCTGGAGTTGTTATGCGCATTGTTACCTAACTTGATTAGAATTATTAATCAAAATTTTGTTGGCATTTGTTACTTATAACTAAGAAAAATTTGATCGCTTTGCCTACGGTGTAAATATGTTAGCGGCACAACAAGGCGGCTATCTTTACTTTTATAATATTCGTTGAAGTCTAACCGTACACTTAGTAATTGTAGAGAGACATCTTCAGCAGATGCAAGCATTATAAGAAACTTCTTCACTCTATCCTGTAAAAGGTTTATATGATAAAATTTCTCTTCATTATCTTTAATTAACATATTTTCTTTTTCAATTTGAAAGTAAGAAGACTTGAAACGTTTTTATAACATAAAAATTACCTGATATGTCCTTGAAAGTAATCTGAGTTGAATAGAAAATGTGTTTAGATATTTTAAAAAAGCACTTTGACGTTTAGTAACTGCTGCATTGTTAATATTTGCAGGATCTAACGAGGCGCCGTCCTTCATTCTCGCCTCATATTCTTGTGTGGCCATCGTAAGAAACGTTTCTTCGAGATTCAGCAAATCTAAGATTGGACCATATACTGAACGCAAGTGGTCCATTAACTCCTGCAAAATATTCCTTCCATTAGTATGTACATTAGTATGTTTACTTATATAAATTACTTGATTGGAAACAATTAGTTTTTATCCCTAGTAATTTAATTTCAAATTTAGAAATTATTCACAGTAGATTCTTTATTTGTTAGATACTTATTTTGTATTCAATATTACAAAAGCGCAATACTTACTTGGGATTTCTCGTCGAGTAAAGTACCACGCCTTACTGTGTCTATGAAGTAAGTATGCGCCGTAATTATATCATCCAATGAGGCTGCTTGTCCCAACTGCTTTGCAAATGCATCCCACGAACACTCAATTACCTTAAAATATTTTATATTAATTCATTCTTTATGCCTCACTTCATGAACACTGTACTTTATATTATAATAAGCCTAGTGTTAATCTTACTTCAAATAAGAAGAAATACTGCATTTGGTGAACCAAGTGAACCATACTGCTTGTGATTAAATGTATGTGAGTCTGGATCGGTAATACTTCTGGCATTTTACGAAACATCTTCGCCGAGGTTATTTGTCGTTTCCAAATCGCAGACAATATAGATTCCATCCTTTTTGCTCTCCATAAAGCAAAAAATATAGTTTGATATATTTGTCGACACGGTTCTAAAATCTGATTATTTGAAATGGTTAACGGTTATAAAGAAAATCTATTGTATTAATGAATATTTTTCAAAGAGTAAATTTGTTTGCACGCACCGTTCCAATGGGGCCATCTACATTATAATCAAGGATAAAAACATCCCATCCTTTCTCATTCTCCGAAGGTGCCAATAACCTTACGTCTAGTCGTCTATATACATCTAAATCATCTATTTTCGAACTGGTCGCTCTTATCCCTGTTTCCAGAATAGATGATATATTATGTGGATATAAAGAACTGGCAGGTTTATCTAATTCTGGTCTAAAAAACAAACAGATGTATACACGTTAGAATAATTCAATATAGTCGCATATTTTAATGGTAATAATTAATATTTAATATAGAAATCTATATAAATAATGCCGCTTACTCTAATAAATGCATTAAATGTTGAATAAAATGCCCTTGCCCTAGTAACAAATAACCTTTGATTGCATGTAAATGATCCATGAAGTGGTATTGTTTCATTAATATTTCAACTACTCTAGTTGAAGTTTCTTTAAACGCTGCATCCATCATTGTTTGTAGTCGACCATCGGGATCCATGTCGAACAGAACATCAACTGGAAAAAGATATAAAAGTTATGGAAAGCATTAGGTATATATTTCAACTTAAAAAGGAAAACATATTTTTTAGGTAATTATCGTAATAATTGAAGGTATTTTATTTACCTTTATATTCCTCGCTAAAATTCTTAAACATTTCTGTATGTTTTCCTTGCCATGGAGTAAAATCTTTGCATACTTCACGTAAAAAATTAATACTTTTACCCGTTCCCAAAATTTTTTTAGCTTGTATGTGTGTAATAAATGATGGGAGCATATTGTTGCGAACTTGATATTTTTCATGCCACATTCTATCTCCAGTAATATCAGCACAGGTTTCAATAAAAAATTCTCTGTATGGATCATCTAATTCACCATCAGCAATCCACCTTATCAACATATTATATAAAGGATCACAAACATTTTCCAAGATCCTTTTGACTAACTTTTTCACACTGGCATCACCATGGTTGCTAAATTCATATACAGCAGAAACGAGAGCACCACCTATTTGTCCTTGACATGCTCTCACTATATTTGCTAACCATTTTAAAGTATCTAAAGGCTCATATGCCCAAAGGTGCAAATGGGATAGAGTAACTCTATATAATCCAGATTGAGATTGAGCTCTATTACATATTTAAATACATTATTATATACAATGAGGTGTTATCGATACAAACATTATGTATCTGCATATTAAATTTCATTCAATACCTGTTTACATCTTCTTGAATAATAGCTATAAATCTGTAATACTCAGATAACTCTGAATGCAATGCTGCAACAAAACTATCAGCTACCTGACCACTCGAAGCAGCTGATATTCTTTCTAATCCTTTTTGTACTATATTATGTAAATATCCAAGTTCACTCAATCTCAGAGTAGCATTTTTTCGTGACCTGTCGATATTAATCATTGGATCTATTTGGAAACCATAATTGGAGTCCAATTTTAGTATCTTTCCTTCGATACCTTGAAAGGAATATATGAGATCCTGAACCAATACATCTTCTGAAATATACTCATCGCCATATATTTTGTTACTGGTTGTTAAAAAATCTCTTGTATTTTTATCTGTGACATTTACAGATACAATTTGCGATGGTGCATAAGTTTCTGAAGTCTGTCCTACATATAAAAATAAAGTATATTAAATAAACTAGAATTATATATTACTTTCCAATTGCATGAATTTATTTAGCAAGTAAAAATCGGAATATGTAGACAAATTTTTCAGAAAGGATAAGAAAACCTTACGATATAAATTAAAAATATTGGAAACTACCTTTTTGGATACTTTATATTGCTTACCGCTGGTAGATGCAACAGATGGGCTTAGACCTAGCTTCAAGTCAGGAATCAAGAAAATTCTATCCTTTAGTTGTTCCGTTGACTGATACATGTTCAGCAGAAAAATGAGGATCCGTGCTCTATTCTTTAGCGGCTAAAGAAAAGATGAACAAATGTAAATAACTGAAAATTTGGTATAAACAATATAATTTCCAAAAAACTAAACAGAAATCATGTAAAATTTGTACCATACCCCTGCTTTCAAGTCGTTATACAATTTATCAAATTGTGCTTCATCGCAAGGTGACAACTTATCCTTTATGTGACTGACCACAGTAATTTCATCTTCTTGTAAAGTTTCCAGTCCTTGAGATGATGATAGTAATCCAAGTGAAAAACGCATCCATTTTCTAATTATTTCTGAAATCATTATAAATAAATTAAACAATGCAATTTACCTGATCTATCGTTACAATCATAAACCAAACACTGTTCATTACTTAAACGAGTCTGTTGGTCTAGAATATCTGATCTAAAGCATCCTTAAAGAAGATATCGGCGAATGAAGAGAAAATTGAAAGCAAGAGCTATATAAAACATTTTAATGTAAATAAGGAAACTAGATGTTATAGTTATGCTAGGTAACTCCGCACCCTTATGATAAAACATAAATAAGTAATATTTACAGCTTGGTTAGTACGAATTCTTAATTATAAATAAAAAGAGAATATAATCTTACCTGGTTTTTGTTCTCCACGAATAGAAATAATCATTTTCTGAATAAGATCACCGACGGTTTCTGCTTCTATTGCATTCATGTTTATTATTGTTTATCACTGTTGTCAAACCAATTTAACTGTTATCTTACTAAAATAAATTGTATATACATTTATAATGTACAATAATAATATTTGCATTGCAACATAATTAAAAATTGACAGTACCAAATAATGTAACCAATTTACGCGCGCACATCAAATTAATCATGAAACAAGAATTATATAGAGAAAGTTTCAAAAGGCAATAAAAGGTATTTCCATCGCACGGTGAAAAGGACGAACTAATTTTCGGAATTTGGTCAGCCCTCTATCAGGAAAACGCTCAAGTTTGTCGTAAAATAGTTCTTCTTTATCCTGGTAAGTGGCGCCATCTAACATTTTAAAAAAGAACTAATCGAGAACAAACTTGAGCGTCTTCCCGATAGAGGCGCTGACCAAAGGTCGAAATTTTAGTTGGTCCTT
>NC_071982.1:332777-457582 GCF_026283585.1 Hylaeus volcanicus
GGCGCTGACCAAAGGTCGAAATTTTAGTTGGTCCTTTTCACCGCTAGATGGCTATTATGTTGAAGAAAAAGGGCGCGAAAATTTGAATGTAGTTTTGTAATGAATAAATATTGTTGCGACGGTATGAAAGTGCTTCAACGTGCTTCAACTCCCCGGCGTAACAATATAAAAATGTTGGTAGTCCTTGAAAGGGGTAGTTCAAGTGATTTGAAACAACACTTGCGCTAAGGAAAAAATTGTTTCAAATCACCCCCTGAACCATCTCTTTCATGTATCTCTGACTGTACCTCAGTGTACTTATACTAAACATGAATGTTTCCCCTCTAAGGAAAAAGCTATGAAGTAATGGAGAAAATGATTCAATTGTAAAATTAAATTGAACATATGCTATAGAATTTTTATAAAAAAGTACTTGTATATTTACATTTAAATAATTTTGTTAAAAAACAATCATTTTCTTGGATACCATCATATCGAACGGGATAAGTTCAATTTTTCAACAAATTATTTTATTTTAACAGAAACATAATAAGAATAAAATCTCAAGTTATACAAAAACAATCTACAAACTATAAACATGATAAGTGTTTCCAAAATCACTTGGGTACCTGACATATTATTGCAATAATGGAAAGGATGTTAAAAAAAGAAAAGGAGCATATATTAACATAATTTAGCATTTTCCATTGCATTTTATAAAATGTTTACATGGGGAAATATTTACAAAAATATGAGTAGGGTATGATGAAGTGTAGAAGAGAGGAAAAAGGGACGAACAATATCATTTTATGAACGCTTCAATTCAGGGTACCCCGACATTGAGGGGCTCCACATAGGCAAGGAATTTTGTCATCCTCCAATGGAAATTTATAGTCATACGTAATTTCTTCGTTAACTCCTATTGGTTGTTTACTATAGATTACAATTTTCTTTTGGCTTTCGATTGTGATTACTTTTGCATAACAATTCGGCTGAAATAAAGAAGAAGAAGAAGAAATGAATAATCTCACTAAGATAATATTATTTATACCTATTTATCTGAAAACTATTTATACAGAAATAATAAATTGTAGTAGATTCTCAATATGATATCGTAGTCGGAAGTATATAGAAGAGAGAAATTCTCTTCTGAGACTTTTTTATAATACTCACATTGCAGCTGTGATTAATGAACCGTGCTAAATTGCCACACTTCGTTGCATCAATAATTGTATCCAAGTCAATACGGAAAAGGTAAGAACTACCTATTCCGGTAGCTTCGTATTGAGACTCTCTTAAATCAGCAACAACTGGCCTAACCATTTGACCAACATATTCAATAACCATTTCATCAGCTGCAATTGGTTCCATAGCAAACAAACCCCAATCGTGTATGCCAGATTTAGCGAATTTTAACTGCTTTTTCCTGAACTATAGTAATACAAAAACATGGTAAAATATTGATAAGTATTTAAGTATATTAAAATATTTACAATAAAATACAATAATTTAAATCTTACTTTCAACTGATTGAATTTAAGAAGATCACTATCGGTGTCGATACCGAAAGCCGTCAATAAGCGGCGTTGATTACTTCGAGCTTCACGAGACAGAGCTTGCATTTTACCCGTTAACGCTTTAGTGTTATTTTTTGGACCATTCATTGTACCATCACCTCCCGCATAAGGGCCATTATTATCTTCGATATCATTACTGCGCTGTATACTTTGCGCATAATGATGCTAAAAAATAATTTTAAGTAACACTACCAACCAGTAACATATAACTACTTTTTTTATAAAAGGAAATTAGTTAAATATTAACACTAGGTTTACTAGGACCACGGTCATTTTTACTTATTCCACATTTCACAGGGTTTTACAGAAACTGTTTATACTTTTTGCTAACCACTTATGTTGATCTTTATCCGTATAAAAGGACAAGCATATATCGAGATTCATTTTAGTTCAAGCTTTCTGATTAATTTGAGTAAATCGACTTCACTTATTAAAGCATTATCTTTTCAGTAACAGAAATCTGAAAAAAATTTCCGTGAACCTAGTATTAATATAAGAAAAATCATACCTTATGTTTAGCTTTTTCTCGCACATCAACTTTGTAATATCCTTCAGTTCTTGCACTTCCACTTGCGTGTAATCTAAGCTCGTCTCTTTTTCTTCGTTTTGCAGGGCTTGGAATATCTGTAGCAGGATGATCGACCCAATGCGTATCATTCAACCAATAACCTTGACTGTCATCGGCTAATAAAGCTTCGTAACTTCGTCTTAAATATTCCACATCCTCTGCATCTATACCTCTAGTTAAAAATTCGTACAAAATAGCCATTTCTGACATAAGATCTCGTTCTTTGTATGTTATCGTTGGTTCCTGGACAACTTTTTGAGGATACTTTTCATAAACGAATTCATTTTGAATATTTTCTTTCTCTCCTTCGTGATTTTGATGATTTTGATGATGTATCTTCGTGTATTTATTAGATTTTCGCTTTTCTACTTTGTGAGTTTTATCTTTTCCCTTGGCCAGTTTTATAATCTTCGAGGACTTCATTTTTACAGGTTTTATTGGTGTCGGAGGTACACGAACTACAAACTCCGGTATTTCTGGTTGTGATGGGGGTAATGAATAAGAATGTTCCATGTATACTTGTGAAGCTTGCGAACCAGGCGAACTTGGACTTTGTTGACCATTCAATCGAAGATCAGTCTCAGCTTGATACCTTAATCTTCTAATTTCTAAACTTTCTTCCTCCGAATCGGTAGTAGGTATTTCACTAAACATTTCAATCTTTTCCGATTCTTTTAATATCGGTTCATCATTAATGTACTTAGCAGACATAGTTTGAAGAGCTCTAATAATATTTGGTTGTAAAGGTCCTGGACTCCGATGTCTTATAATATTATCTTGTCCAGCTAACGTTATTAAAGCTTCCGCTGCAGAATTTTCCATTTTTTGCATATCGCGAGGTTCTTGTTTTACTGGTGAAGTATACGTACTCTTCGCTATATTTTGTGTCTCATCTTCCACATTCTTTACTTCTATGTCTTTATTCATTGCTCTAGATTTTTCGAAATGTTCTTCATTGAAAGATTTCTCATTTATTTTTTCGATTTCTTCTTTATTGTTTTCACATCTTAGCGGAGATGATATGGGGCTGGGTTCATTTTCAAATTGTGGGAATTCATTTGAATTTACATCTTTTATTTTAATGTTCGGTATTGGTGTTTCTCTACCAGTTGGGGTTGGACAATCTAGCGACCTTTGAATTGCAAGTTCCGTTAAAATATCAGGATCTTCGCTATTGCAAGCCAAAGGACGTTGATCTGACATACGACTGTCTGTGTCTTGCTGAAAATTAAAGATTATATCAATATAATAAATCTAATATATACTTCATCTTCAAAGTTTCCAGAACATACTTCTTCATCGGAATTATCATTAGAACTGCTAGAAGATTCATTGCAGCTCATTTCGTCGCTACTGCATTCGTTTGATGATGACGATGACGACGAAGACGACGTCGTTGACGACGACGACGACGACGACGATGATGAAACACTCGGAAGAGAAGTAATTGGCCTTTTAACCTTTTGTACCGACGTTAAGTCAAGATCACTATCACTTTCTATGATTTCAGTATCACCATGATCAGATTGGCGACTATCTTCATCTTGTGGTATTGGACTTGGAGCTTTATTTTTGCGCTGAAATACATATAAGTATCCGGTATAAGGCTGGTAGAAATATCTTCAAAATTACAAATATATAATACAAGAAATATCTTACCCTGAAAGAAGGCATCTTTGGCATACTAGCTCTAATGCCCAACCCAAATCCATCATAATTAAATCCAAGCGGAGTTGCTTGCTCTAAAAGCAACGATATCCCTTGAGGTTTCGAGCTTTCCTCTTTATTACCATTATTATTAACAATAGTATTATCTCCTCCTTGATTTTGACTTTTTTCAGACTTCTTTTCATCCCACCATACTTCAAACAGTTTGAACGCAGTATTCTCAATCATTTTCTTATTAAAATCCTTTTTTAAAATTTGTTTCAATTCATTTACAACTCTGTTTAATACTCCATTAATAGTAGGACCCTAAATTTTCAATGGTTAAATTTCATGTACATATATACGTTATATCATGTATAATATGTAGATTAGGGTGACCCTTATTTTTTCACACCAGAATTTTGTTGAAGATAACCCCCAGAATGGCTCCAATAAATGCAAAAATAACTTCCAAAAAAATATTTCAATAGTTTATGTAAAACTACATAAACATAGGTCCGCCGTTGCTTCCATTGGTGTACCAAATTTGTCCATCTACCTAGCATTAATTTTGTTTATATATCTACTGATATGAAAACGATCTTTCAAAAAGTGCATATGATTACAATAGCCTGTCTCTGAAATTATAGATGACCGAAATTTTAGTTTGATTTCCAGTGGTTTTAATGCATATAAAATTTAGTGAAATATCATTTATACACTAGGCAATACAACAAAATAAATTCTACATAGGTGGACAAACTTATTCAACATAGAACAACAAATGTTCCCATTTATACAGTTTTATATATTAAATTTCAAAATACGTTGAAATTATATATATTGTGTTACATATTGAAACCACTGTAGAATATGAGTGTACAAAATTCATAAAAAAAATTTCGACTATCTATCGCTAAGGACCACCCTAGTATATACATATATGTATGCATATAGTATACACAGTACATCTTCTCAAACTACCTCTCTATCAGGACCCAACTCAATTAGTTAAAGGAAACAAGGAATTGAAATTCAATAAATCTATACTTATGATGGGGAAGAGATTACATTAGATTAAGTACCGGAATAAAATGAAAGAATAAGAAAAAAATCACAGCAAGTTCCAGGAAATAGCGGGTATAACTTTTTGATCGCTTGTGGAGCAGAAAATTTAGGTAGTTTAAGGAGATTTGCCGTATATAGTGATATACATATACATATGTGTGTGTGTGCGCGCGCGTGTGTGTGTGTGTGCATGTGCAAATAAAAAAATATATGTACCTGTGGATTATCTTTTGTAATATTATGATTTGCCATAGCATGAAGCCGTGACTGGAAGGATGGATAATAGCTTGCTCCTTGATGATTTCCTACTGCACCAGAAAATGATGTGGTATTAGGTTGATAATGGCTTTGTAAGTATGTTGTTCCATAAGGGTACGGATATTGCGATGGTCGTGGCCAATGGTACATATCACTGGTAGGATAATGGGTAAGATGTCCAGGATAACCAGCTCCTGGATACAACTGACTTGTAGGTTCTGTTTGAGCTATAACCTGTGTATTTTAATTATAAAATATTTCATATTTGTAACGACATGAAAATAAGGTTCTGAATCGCTGAATATGTTATTAACATAATCACCTCCTCAATTTTTTCATCTCCTGAACTTAATGGACTTAATGACATTCTATCGTCATCGGGTGGAGGTGGAGGTGGTGGCTCTTTCGGTGGTTCTGGTTCAATATCATCTGGAGCCGGACTATAACTTCCCAATAATGCTTCATCTTCGCTCGAACTTATAACACTACCTAATTCTTCGTCAACAGAAAGTTGATTAATACTATTTTCGTGTATTTTCCAACGTTCCTTATTCCTTTTCCTCATCTTTTCAAAACATGACTTATACATTTCATGAGAAAGAAAAGGGCTTGGTGGTTCCGAAAGCATATCGTTATCCGCATTGACAGACTTTTTCTCATCTTCGGAATCACTACCGAACTGTAAGAAGGGTGGTGCCATTCCTCCTGCTTTATCTTTTAATAGCATAGCAATTCTTGTATCCAAGTCTAACGTTTTACGAGTCTCTATTGGCGATTCACCCGATGAGATTTTTGTAGCACTTTGATTTTCTTTTTCTTTTTCTTTTTCTTTTTTAGGAATATGATGCATTTTCGCATTAGAAGCCTTCGTAATTGGAACTACATTAGAATTAGGATTATCTAAGTTTGTCCCGTGTTGCACAGGCCACATAGAAGACGACGCGTAACCTGTTGGCCCTGTGTTACCTCCCCACCATAAACTTGAATTTTGTTGCATCGGAAGATTTTGTGGTAGATTCTGAGGTATGTTTGCTAAATAATTATTCGAAGGTTGATGATGATAACCACTATAATAGAAATCATAATTTGTAGCTGGAGTAGAATTTTGAGAATAATTACTAGAATAATTTAATTCACTGGGTGCAGTACCATAGCCTAAATCGCTTCCAGTACTGCCACTAGGCGTAGGATAATCTCTATATTTGCTGTATCTAGAGTTTTCTACATACGTATCTCTGGATTTTTCTATACTTGATGTTATCTTTTTGTTACTTCTGAAATCATCTCTTTCTTCAGGAATAATTTTTTCAATCGGTGTTTGTTTTCCTTGATCGTTTTCAGATTTTGTTTCTTTTTCAATTTTCTTTTCTGTTTTTTTTTCTACAGTTAATTCGTCATAGATCTTTTTACATTCTTCTCCAAATGCATCGAGGAACACTCTTAAGACTTTACCCATCACGGATGTATTATTTAATTTTTCTACACATGCTTTCGAAGCTTTCGTACTTTCGAATATCACTCTCGCAATTCCAAGATGTTTGTTAGTTAAAGGATGATAATAAACAGTGAGTTCTTCTACAATTCCAAATTTTTGAACCATGTCTGTTAAAAAAGTCTTATCGATATTGTCATTTAAATGGCAAAATGTTACTTCGAGTGGAGGTGGTTCGCCGCAATAATTAGAGTCAATTTTAAATCTAGGTACAGGCAGGTCAAGTTGTTCTAAACGAGTCCAAATTCTTGTTAACTGTGATCTGGGGTCTCGAGGTTGAACTTCAGGATAAGTTGGGTCTCCTGGAACCATACCATCGTATCTGTACAATTTTGTTGCACCTTTGACTAAAAATGGATCAACTAGTAGCTTGTAATTTCTTGGTTTCTGAGGTATTTGTACAGCAGATGCATCCTTCTGCGAGTGTGTTACATGGGTGTGGCTATGCTTCGACGATAGATTTGAGTTTTGGGATATACTTTGTGAATTCCCATGTGAATGACGATGACGATGCGAGTGCGCATGTGAGTGTCCATGTCCATGCCCATGTCTCTCCATTCCGTTCATTGCCTCCAAGCATCATCCATTCATATAAATTGCTATAAACAGACATACAGAAAATGCAATGATAAGTTGATGTTATTATTGTAGCATACATTAAATTGTATAAATACGATGAATTTTTCAAGTATTTTAAAGTAGTTTGCATTAAACAAGTCTATATTGTACGAATTATACATTCGATACACGTATAATATTAGAGAATTATATAAAACATGTGAAACATTAATAAAAATTGATAGCATTGTTACATGCAAGCTGACATCTTTAATTATATTATACAATTGTAATGTAGTATATAATAAACGAAAATGCAAAGTAATTTAAAAGTATAAGTTAGAAATGGAAAAATTGGGAGAAACTAATTAAACGAATCCATAAAAGGGTAGATTTTAACAGAAAATATAGAAAACCTTACTATATCAACACAACGAATACTTTCTGTTATGAAAAAAACCAGATACACGATAAAAAGACCTGTTTCTATTTTTAACTTACATCCAGTTTGTTTTTCTTGTCCTGATAAGTTGCTTCGTCCGTTAATGAGAGAAATTCATGTTTCAATAAAACATAACCTCAAACATTTTAAAGCTTTTAGGTTGGAGTTTCATTGGAAGAAACGATAACGATAACCATTTCTTAAACAGTCTTCCTTGTAATATGTTCTTTACAGTTATTTCTTTGTATAGACTCCAACAGAGGGGAAGTTTTTCTTATGGAAAACACAGTCTTTAAGTTTTATACAAAACGTTCCGGTTTTTTCAAAAACTTGCAATTTTTCGACTTGTTCCTATAACATTATGTTTAGTGTGTGGACGTGAATCAGATATCAGCCTCGTAACTTGTTTCCATTTTATTCTTTGTTGACTGTTCGTGAAAAATATAGAGGATTATCGATACTACCTCTCAGACACACCAGCGCAAAACTACCTCAATGTTTGACTGCTCACTGCTAGCACAACGCACTGCGCCCTGATTTTCCAAATTTTTATCGAGTATTAATCGGTAGTATAAACAATGGTACGGGAACGAATCAATTTAGTGAAACTTATTTCACTTTAACTTAGTGGATAGTACGTGTTGACTAAATTTTAACAACTTCATTGCTTTGATAAAACTACGCGAACACATTCGGATGACGCCATCCTTGTTAGAAAGACCATGACGGCTCTTTTGACCATTTTACTAAACAAATCGTACGAACATTTTCAATGAAAACGGATACTTTTCTTATCGATAAACGAAATGCATAATATATTTACGAAATATCGCTAAACTGAAATCCACCAAATGAAAGTCCAATTAGATGGTTGAGCTAAATATTCAACATTTTTTTTTCGTTTTCTAATCTGCCCTGACTCACAAATTTTAGTGTCGTTGAAAGAATTGTTCAACATTACGTCGGCGTCGTCTGCTGGCATTCTATGTATTTATATTTACCAATAATTCGCAACGATAATTAATTATCGATAGTATCGCAAAATTATTGTTGGAAATCTTTCCATGTAATAATGACATACGCGCATTGTTCTCTTTTCGATCTAAGAGAATTTTCAGCCACTCATTGACAAATGAACTGTCTTCCTTTAAAAAAAATTGCGCGTTATCATGCGCACTTGTAGATACAGTACTTAACAAAAGTATTGACGCGATATACTAATTGTAAGTATTTACATAAAAGTTACAATAATATGATAATTATATAATATATCTATTATTTTATTGGCTAAACTAACAAAATAAATTATCATCTTCCGCATACATATTTATTACTATTCTACACACATTGAGATAACAAGATTATGGAAAAAAATGACTAGCATTATTTAAATGAAAATTGTTTCATATAATCGTACGTATATTCTAATAAATATTAATCATGTGTAAAACATTATTTTTTTGGTCGATCTGTTTTTAAACTCATTTACAAGGGAAGTACATTTTCATCAATGATTCCAGTAGAATTAGCTGTAACGGTAACTAGATTGGACCTAATGAGAACATGACAACTACGGCAGTGACAATAACATCGCTTGTCAATGCAAATGAACACCGAATCAAACGCATTCATGGACTTGGTATGATTTAGTGTTATACTCATTATTGAAATATGCAATGTGTTTTCAATTTCTATTACTCCGCTAATAGAGGGCTACTGTCTTCCTTTCTTTTCTCGCAACTTCTCGATACTTTCATGTGTAAGTGTATGCATAGTCACATCATAATACTAAATACCAATGCCGAAAAGTAAACCAAATGGGTGTATCCTTTGATCAAACGGTTTATCTAGAAGGCCACCGCTTACTAACCCGCTTCGTGAGCGCTCACTCAGGCTCATTCGGCTTAGTAAGCGTTAAGTGGTGGCCGCCTGGATGTAGCCAATGGTACTTCTCTACACATACACCCAATCCAATCCAACGGACATAAACTCTACCTTGTTCCATCTAGCTGGTTCTATGGTTCTAGCTTTTCATTTTTGTAGCACTATCGTTATATTGGAAACCCGTTGTATACAATTGGATATTCTCAATTCATTGATCGAATACCTGTGCAGAATTGAAATAAACACTACTCATAAAACTATGTCTTTCCTGAAAAATTTCATTAAACAGTACATCCCAACTGTGAAAGCAGAAGACGAAGAGTTGGTTGATCCTCAGAAAATACTCCGTGTGAGTAAAAATTATTATATAACATTTTGTATTATAATACAAATCACTTATAGTACAATACTTATAGTCCTTTTTTTTATATATGCTGATATAAACTTGCAGAAAGTTGAAAGTTCATTTCGTCCAGTTTTTTATTTTCTATTAGAACAAAACAATTTATTATCGTACATTATATAAATTTTTTTGTTGCAATTTTAATACATGTCAGTTTACGTTTATTTGCATTGATGTCCAAGCCCTTTCTATTGTACAGATATAAAGTTATAAATTTGAAATAGTAACAGTACCTTTCTGAATATTATTATTCTTTTTTACAATAAAAAAAAAAAAAGTAGAATAGTTTTATCCACACATATAAAAGATTATTCTTTCTATAGGAAAAATGTGCTCTACGAAAAAAATGCGTTTTTTTGCAAAACCAACTGACAACATGTAACGATCGTGTCAATTCAAACAGTGATACAGACGAAACATGTATCGAAGAATTAATTGATTATGTAGAATGCGTAGATCATTGTGTAGCAGAAACACTTTTCAGTAAACTGAAATAAGATCGCATTTCACGTAAAAGTATAGGACTTATGTTAAGAAGTGTTATAAGGTAACTTCATATGTTGTAGATGTACAATTATTATGAGGAATAAATGATAATTTATGAATGGGTATTAAATTTCTGTCGACATTCCTTCATCTGTATTTAAAATTGAGTAACTATAAATTTAACAAATTTTCAACAAGGATACTTATATAATACAGTAAAATATACATACTCAGGCTTGCATAATATTATGCAGACTTATTTTCCATGAAAAATGCATATGGAATGACATTTATTTTATTTACATATGAATGTTCTTTTTTCTTTTTTATTGAAGTCTTTTTTTCATTCAGCGCCTACTTGTAATACATCAAAACATACCGCACAAACACGCACTGGTTTATTTAATCCAAATTTTACAATTGGCACATCTTGACCAGAACATTTATTGCACAAAATTCGACCACAATGGCGGCTAAAAAAATTGTTTAGATTAGTTTTACATCCGTATATTATGTGCATTTATTCTGTATATAATTGTTTCATAGTTTTTATACCAGTGATGTTTCCGCATCGTAAGTGAAAATTTGGTACCACACTCCAAGCAAAGATCTTTATCGGCCCATGGTGCTTCTTGTGTTAAGGAATCTAACAATCTGTATAGTAATTGTTTTGTTGCTACTTGATAATTAAAAATTGTAATGCCTTCTTTATTCATAGATCCTAAACATGCACCAGCCTTTACCAAAGTACGGCAAAGCTGACCATTGCCTTTCATATAAGCAATTAATAGGGGAGTATTACCGTCCAAATCTTAAAGAAGATATTTATTTTAATTTGTCATAAAATGATTAATGTACAACATTATTATTGTATTAATGTAATTAATATTTTTCTTCAAATATTTTTTTTTACCTGCATTATTTACTGGGTATTGTGACATACATTCCAAGAAAAGTTCACAAATAGTTGCAGCGTTATCTTTCCCACATCTAGCTAATTCGTGCAGAGGATTTCTTCCCTTCAAATTCACTGCTTCTGCATCCAGTGTGCATTCAGTCAAAAGTGTTCTCACTACCGATACGTGACCTTCTCTTACAGCTACATGCAATGCATTGTCTCCATCTGCATTTACTGCATCAAAGTTAATGTCGTTCTGCAAGAAAAGCAAATCTTGTTACAAAATGATTTGTAAAATACGAAAAAAGTACTTTGTATTTATTTAAAGAAATATATTTATGCATAAAAATTTCTTTGCAGAAATATATAAACCATTTTGTATTACCTGCAATAAAGCAGATGCAACTGCAGCATGACCTGCTTTTGCTGCGGCATGTAACGCAGTATTTCTGTTTGCGTCTGTATCATTAACGCGTGCATCAGCCAAAATTAAACTTCGAACCAACGTTTCATTTCCATTGATTGCAGCTAGATGTAAAGGTGGAGTTTGTGTGACATCGTGAACTCTGGAATTCACGTCTACCTACAAAATAACTGATTCAGTTACATGTATGTGTGTTGTTTAATTTTGTAAATATTTCGCAAATAGATACAGCATAAGAAGCTGAAGAAAACATGTAATTTCAAAAATGTTCACCTGTATAGATAACAAGAACAAAATGCTTTCCATGTCATTTTTCTGAATGGCAGTATGCAAAAAATTTCTACCTTTGTTATCATACTGTTCGGCAGCTTTAGGAAGTCGTTCCAATATTGCTTGCGCCGCCTTATTGTTTCGAAATGTTAAAGCTGTTGCAAATGGTGTCAAACCTTTCTTATCTCGTTTATTTAAATCTATACTAGGATGACAAAGCAATAAAGAAATAATTTGTGAATGCTGGTTTTGTATGGCTACGTGTACTGGAGTTTTGCCTTCTGCATCTCGAGCATTCACATCGGCACCATGTTCAATAAGTGTCTGAACAACTTGTTCTAGTCCCCATTGACAGCATAAATGTAACGGGGTACATTCATCTCTTGCCTCATCACCTCCTCTACCATCTGAACCAGGTCTCCTTGGTGCATTTAAATCACAACCACTAAAATAAATATTGTTTAAAAAATATAATATAATTTTTAATATGAATTGTGCATTTTAAACGTATTACATACCTTCTTATAAGAAATTGTGCAACATCTTCTTTGTTGTCATCGATTGCTCTGTGTAATAATGTTTGTTGACAACCATCTGGGCCAGGACTCCAACAGTCAGTGTCAGCTCCATACTTAACTAAAATAGATGCTATATCTTCTTGATCCGAATCTAGTGCATCCCATAATGGGCATCCCACAGAAGTATCCGCACCTCTTTTACAAAGAGCCTCTACCACTTCACCCAGTCTACAATGTACAGAAAGTTGTAACGGGGTCTCTCCATTTGTAGTCCTAAGGAAATATAAAATCGTTAAAATATATATGTCAATATAGAGCACAAATTTAAATTCCATTCTCTCTAATTTTGTTTAAAGTATTTACCGTGTATTCATGTCTGCACCATTTTCTAATAAAAAGATCGCAGTTGCTGAATCCTCTTTCAGTATTGCTTGATGCAATAATGTCAAACCTTCTTCGTTACATTGATTAATATTTGCTCCAGCTTTTATTAAAGCCAAAACAATATCTTTGCCTTTCTTAAGTGGAGCTTTAATAGCTAAGCTTAAAGGTGTTTCGTTTGCGTTATTTTTTAATTGTAATTGAGATTTTGCATTGGGAGCATTTAATAATTCGACTACCATATCGAAATATAAATTCGAAATAGCAAGATGTATCGGTGCATCTCCAGTTGACAAAGTAACTTCATTTATTGGAAACCCATTTTTTAATAAAGCTTTAGCTAAATTTTTCAAACCAACTTTACAAGCCTCGTGTAAAACTAAACATCCATCATTATTTTTTTTCATTAGATTATCCTTGCAATAATCAATTAAAAATATCGCTGCCTCTTCTTTGCATTCTCGGGTTAAAACATGTAGCAAAGTGTCTCCTGTATTTTTGTATACAGGATTGGGAGTTGCACCTTTAGATAAAAGTTTTGTAGCGAAAGATTCGTTGAATGGATCTATTTTCATTGCAAAACATAATGCAGTATCATTCTCATTAGTAGTTTTATCTAAATGTACATTTTGATATTGAAGCAATATATCAAAAAGAGCTTCGTTTTGTTCCCAGACACAGCTATGCAAAGCAGTCCTGCAAAATAGAAAGTAATAATAGTAAAGTTATTCAAAATTTATGCTGTGAAATAAGAGTAACTGAAATATTATACCATCCTTTCTGATTCTGTAAATTAGGGTCAATACCAGCTTGAAGTAATTGGGATCCAATGGCTAACATATTTTTTGTGTTGTGCTTTGCTACCAAATGCAAAGCAGTACATCCTTCAAGATCCTCAGGATTTTCTATGTCCTGTGCATTTCCTGTAATCTTTACAGCTTCGCATAACTGTTGCGTGTTACCAATTTTTTCCAACTGTTCTATTATAAATTCTGCCGAATAAGAATCTCCTTTAAAAATTGCAGCGTGAAGTAAAGAAAGACCTCTCAAATCTTTTGCACTTAAATCAGCCCCATGTTCAACTAAAGTACGAGCTAATGACGGTTGACGTGTTTTTAAAGCAGCTTCTAAGGGTACTTCTCCCTTCTGATCGAGGGCATTTACAGCTTTTGGTAGCTAAAACACATAAATACAACAAAGTGATCAATTGTGTATGTAATCAGCAAGATGATGCACTATATTAAGTGTTATACCCAATTGCAAGCTACGCACCATCAACAAATAAATGAACATGAATGTACATGTATAATTTGAAACGTATTATAAACTAAACATTGATTTTAGTCATCGTATTCACCATAAAATATAATGAATCCGCTTACTTTTCCATTTTTATCTCATATCATTAGTTGATAAAAAGGTATCAGTCATAATAGATGATAGTAGATATAAGCATCCTGTTTATGAACCGGTTGAGAACCACTATTTTAATTCTATGTTAGAAGACAGTGCGCATACGCCCACCACGGATGCATGTGTACATATGTGTTGTAGCAGTATGTATCAACATTATTTTTAGTATTAAAAGAATACAGACGTCAGTGCAGAAAAGTATGTGGAGAAAAATATAAAGGTTACATTTCGATGTAACAGAAAATGTGATTGTAAAGGATGGAGAGGACATGACGTGGCGTATGGTACAGTCATCTAACCACAATCAACTTCCGACTAATGAGTGTATTTTATCGCAGAACCGTAAAAGATTAATTGAAAGACTGACGCTGCAATGTGACATTTAGTTAATGTTAATAAAGTGTTGCTAGGAACAAGTGTCAGTGCGTAATTGGATAATACCTTACTCAACAATTGAATGTCAAGCATAGACACCAAATTCTTTATCTTTTAAATAAATTTCAAACATCTAATTACTTATAAATTCCACAAATTCTTGCCTGACACTTTAAAAGCTTAGATCCATTGTAAGTCCATTCTTTTATTAAAAACAAACACATTAAAAATAAAACTTTCTAATTGTTTAACCCTCAAAAAATTGCTTTTTTAATATTTTGATTTGTAAACACTTCTCGTTATTGAACAAAAAACATTACATTAATGTACTAATGCTTGCTGTAATAACATACGAAATAAATAGCTATACACTGACTAAAACTTATCTATCCTTTAACAATATAGCTATAGTGACTAACAATTCGATTTTAATATTTTTGAGTCAGCATTACATTTTTCTTTAAGATAACGTTATAATTAATTCTATTGTAAACATTATCTACTAAAACTTAAATTAAATGATCTGAATTTAAATTTCATAAAATAAATTATATAAGATTACAAATAAATGAATAATGTATTTACCTAAATATAAAAAGATTAGTTTTAATTATTTTACATCTGTATAAAAAATTACATGAGGATTTGCAAAAAATTGCTATAATGTATATGTAATTTTTTGTGTCATTAAGTAGATTGAAAAAAATAAACAAATTATGTACCAATTAAAAAATTACAATTGATAATGTGTTTGAGGCTTCCTCTAAAAAAAATTGTTCCGATATTTTGCAATCATTGTAGCTAATTTTATCAGTGGTTAGGTTCAAATAACACGAATATTGGTGCAGGTAGCATGGATCTATTTAGGGTATCTGTGTTTATGTTATGGATCATTGATTGTTAAACACTCAGCTTATGTTATAAGTCAGTGGTCATGAAATAAAAACTAGGAAAACTGTATTCTAAATGAAGTTAAAATAGTAACTTATTTGTTATTTTAATTGTTTCTTTTAGTTTGACATAAGCTTGGTAATCGATGACCATCAAACCATAAACATAGATTCCCTAAATAAACTCAAATTATAAAACACATATCAATGTTTCTTTTGACTCCTGAAACCCTGCAAATTTCCTGGACATCGCTAAAGAGTTTAGTTAATATATTATTAATTGTTAAATTGGATAATCCCATGTTTAATTGATTCAATTGTTTCAGATTTGTATTGTGATGATGATGAATTGAATATTAAAGCCATAACACAAAAAATTAAATAAATACATACAAAAACTGACCGATAACAAGCATAAATAATGTTAAAAGAAACTTTTTTTTAAAATAAAAATAAATATTTTACTGTTAGTTGGTTTAAATTCAAGCATAAATGAGATGACTTTCCTAATAAAGCACCGGCAAAGTGTATTAATTGCTGCAATTTTTGTGTGTATGTACACATTTAGGATATTTTAACTTTATATATTAAAGTTTATTCATTTACTTTACATTTATTGTATTTGATATGAAAATTACTACAGAATATTTAATTCCTTTTTTAAATTATGAAAATATTAAACAGTTTTAGAAACTATAATATCAGTAAATGCAGATGGTATATCATGCTTCAAATGTTATGCAACACAACCAGGACACGAAGAAACTAATCTGCTATGTTCGCAATTCGATGGAAGTGCTCGATTTCAAGTGCTCTGTCCTTCATCGACACTTTGTAGGAAAAAAACTATTCATTACAAGTTCAAATGTAAGTGCATTATTATTTTATTTCAAATTATAAATTAGGAAAAGCATCGTATATGTAATGTATTATTGATTCATTATCTTTGATAGCATCTGTAATCACAGCTGTGGAAAGAGATTGTGCACCTCAAAAAAGTGCAGTTCCTATATATAGTTACATAGAAAACAAATGGCAAAATAAAGAAGAAATTGTGACAACAGCTTATGAAGAAGGTTGTTTCATTGGTGAAGATAGAGGAGCTCCGGCAGGTCCTCCGGAATATTGCTTTTGCAGTTTTCACTTATGCAATTCATCAAAATCAATTCAAATCATGAATATGTATCATATTTTTATATTAATAGCGACATCACTATTTGCAAAGTTAACATAATATTTTTATTCTAAATACTTATTGTTATGAAATAAAAAAAAGAATACTTTTCCTTATAGTTTCATATTAAGAATAAATAATAATAAGGTATCGTACAATTAAGTTATTATAATTTTAAGAAACCATGACTATGTGATACAAAAGTATTTAAATAAATAAACTAAAATAATATTTTTGCATGCTAGAATATTTACTTAACAAGGTGAGCAATATTGCAGCACATATTTGTTGTCAATAGATTGTGAAAATTAATATTTACATCATAATACTTAAGTACTTAAAGCAATCTGTGAAAATTTGTATATATCATTTATTAAAATGAAAAAATAAAACAATATAAATATACTTATTAATGTGAACATTTAAGAGAATGAATTTGTTATATCGCACCTTCGTGATATCTATTGTATAAGACTAAAAGTTTGTATAATATTAACTTAACATCTATAACTTACCCCTGAATTGTTTTCCACTAAATATAAAAAAACCACATCTTCCCTCATCAATCGAATAGCAGCATGTAATGGGTATTTACTTTTCGTTTGCAATAACTTATATAACAATGAACCAGGCATTTCTTTAAAGTCTTCACCAGTTAAATCTTCCTAAATGTACAAACTTTTAATACAATCATTTTATAATTAGTATTTAAAGAAATTAGTAGATATTGCTTTCATCTTACCCAATGGGCCGAAATCAAAGAGCTGCAATGTTCTTTTAATTTTTGGGTACTTAATTCTTCGGCAGCTGCATATAATTGTACGCAGTCTTTGAGTCCTACAATTCCAATTAAATATGTCTCGCATTGTTCAACTAATTCTACCAATTGAAAATTAGATGCTGCTTTCATTAAATCCAATGTTAAATTTTCTTGAGATACTTTTCCTGTATAAATCCATTTTAACAATACTAATCCAACACTGGACTCTAAATTAGACCAATCTACAAATATATGTCAGAATTTATTTATGTATATGTAACTATCTTTCGTGTATTTCTATCGACTTTTTGTCATTTTACCTAAATTAGTCACTTCAGAAAGTTTTGAATCACTAAAAAAGTCTGTTCTAGCAGATAGTATAAATTTATGTGCAGGTATTTCTTGATTTACTAATTTGATGGTTACATCGCTATGAAATGAAAAAAAAAAAAAATCATTACTTGTAACATTCACATATATAATTATAATTTCAAAACATTATAGACCTGTAGCGATGTTGACCATATAACGATGCTATTGTTATTAAGAGTCTTCCGATAAAGCCAGACTCCTGTTTACTTGCTGTAGCAATAGCATATTCACGTTGAAGTTCTGTGTTTGCATTATACAAATTAACATACTGTTCTCGCAGTAAAGATAAATGCTGATGCCATTTCTGTGCTTCCATAGAATCTTCTGAAATGCATGAAATATAAAATAGTTTTCGATGCGCGTACGAGCGTTTGTAACTTACCCATAATTGTAAAACCAATTGCAATAATTCTTCTAGCAAACGATGTAAAAATTACTGCATGTCCGGTTTTTTTTTTTTAGGGTACCTTACATTTGTTCTGCATAATTCGTTCTAAATAAAAAAAAAAAAATAAACGGTAGATAACGATCAAACATTTTAAAAGGAAAAAGATAACTTTCAAAGTAGTTTCAACGTTTCATTTATACTTGGAAAATGCATTAATGAAATTCTATCATATATTATCATATATTATACGCCCACACACAGCATTCGCTATATCTGTCACACACGTACGATTTTATTTTTATTTCTACAGAAAATGTAGCCACACTATTAAAAGACAGCATAAAATTCCTATATAATTTAAAGAGAAAGAAAACCTTTTTGAATATCATTACCAATATAATAAGTGATCGGTATTATCGGCGAACCGCTTTCTTTCATTAGATATATGTGTAATTCACTCTTGTATTCCTCAGTCCACAGATTTCTTTAATTATAGTGTGTCACTAGCATTCCCCCTAGTGGGAAGGTGGCATTCTTCCCTAGTGGTCAGGGCCAAAAGCTCGATTTCTAATTGTAATAAATTTTCCAATTTTTAGAGTATAGTTAAAGGTATCGTAATAAAGAGTCACAAATGACGGGTAATTCGAAAATTAAAAAATTAGCTATTTGAAAAATATTATTATTATTATTATTTAGTAGCCAATAGCTACAGAGAGCGGTCGCTATATTTGGGAGCGAAAAATCTGTAGGCTTACACGGCTGTGAGCGGTCACAGAGCGGCTTAGCGAGCGGTGACCCTATGAACTCATTGTTAGTGATCCTCTAGAGATCGCTATTCTTTCCTAGTGATTTTCTCTTGTAAAATGAAACGAATCAAAGACGGTAGGTGTATTCGATATATGATACATATTTCATTTGGTATTTTTAGTATCGCCGCAATTCTTCACTGAAAATTTCGATTGTAGCAAAGTATAATGCTGAAATTAAAGGTATTACAAATAAATCAACATTGAAAGAGTTGCATATCAAATTTCATTCGTTTAAAGTTTCATTCGATATATTTCGATATGCAAAGCGAGAATCTTTGCGAAGTACAAGTAGACTGCAGTAGACAGTAGACTGGTTTGATTGGATCTAAACAGATCTAAACAAAATGGATATGTGTTGAGTGGATACGTCTTACAGTAAATTCTTACTGCACGAGTTTCATGAATTATAGTGAAATCTAAACGAAACGAGAAAGGAATAATTACTTCGTATTAATTGAAAATAAAGAAAATGTTAACTGCTGCTGCGAATTCCTTATCAAATAACGGAGGGTCTTACAGCAATGACAGACCGTCAAGTACAGCAGATGTAGAACTTGCAACTGATCCTGCTTCTGGCGGATTTTTTCATTCTGATTACAAAAAGTAAACATATTACTTACTTTTATTATCCTACTAATTAAAATATTTTAAGACTATTCTCAAGTTTCCAATAACTAAAATATATCTACTTACATATTTTAATTTAAATCTTTCTTAAACACAATTATTTTCTTGTCTTAATTTTGACTTTGTTGCATCTGCATGGTATTCTGTAATGCTGGACTGACTATTGGAAATGTTAATGGAAATATATTTAATCAAAAACGGAATGAAACACAATGAAATATGTTTACATATATGCATTACATGTATAAACGGTTTTCTTTCATTTAGACATGACGATTTGAAACAAATGTTGGACAGTAATAAAGATGGACTTAAGCTGGAAGCTATGAAACGTATAATTGGGGTAATATATTTTTTGGATCTGTTATATAATTGTATTGTATAATATTTAGAAACTATTGGTTTCTAATTTTACTCTAAAACTGTTTAACTACTTTCCATGAAATTATGTACTATGCATGGATTGGCTCTTCTGTGACGTATTTCATCGATGCTACATTATATCAAATGTTTGGTTGTATATGGCTGTTAATTCATTGCCTGGCAAAGTGGTTAAACATTTTTATTATATCATTTAATAAAAATAATTAAATCAATATTAATTGTTCTATTATAATTCTTAACTAATTTGAGGTTTAATCCTATCATGGATAAAACAAATAAAGTGAGATGTGTTTTTCAGATGATAGCGAAAGGAAGAGATGCATCGGAATTATTTCCTGCTGTAGTCAAAAATGTTGTATCTAAAAATATTGAAGTGAAAAAATTAGTTTATGTGTATTTAGTCCGTTATGCAGAAGACCAACAAGATCTTGCCCTTTTATCTATTTCTACATTCCAGCGAGCATTGAAAGATCCTAACCAGTTAATAAGAGCCAGTGCTTTAAGGGTGCTCTCGAGCATACGTGTTACTATGATTGTGCCTATTGTAATGCTTGCTATTAAGGATTCGGCTAGCGATATGTCGCCATATGTTCGGAAAACTGCTGCCCATGCAATACCTAAGCTCTATTCTTTAGATCCTGATCAGAAAGAGGAGTTGATAAGTGTTTTAGAAAAGCTGTTATCCGATAAGACAACTTTAGTTGTGGGTTCAGCAGTAATGGCTTTCGAAGAAGTTTGTCCTGAAAGAATAGACTTAATACACAAGAATTACAGAAAACTCTGTAACTTGTTAGTAGATGTTGACGAGTGGGGCCAAGTTGTCATAGTGAACATGCTTACAAGATATGGACGAACACAATTTGTTAATCCTAACATAGATGTATGTATAATTACTTAAAATTATATACAGTATAACCAATATACATATTCTTTGAAAATTATTTTTATAGAATATAGAAGAAGACGAAAATCGCCCATTCTACGATTCTGATTCTGATTCATCTAATACAAAGAAACCAAAATTATCGTTAGATCCTGATCACCGATTATTATTACGAAACACAAAACCCCTTTTACAAAGTAGAAATGCCTCTGTGGTAATGGCGGTGTCTCAATTATACCATCACACAGCACCACGAAGCGAAGTAATTATTGCTGCTAAAGCACTCATAAGGTTATTAAGAGGACACAGGGAAGTGCAGAGTGTAGTTCTTCATTGCATTGCTAGCATGTCAATTACCAGAAAGGTAATGTAAGTACTTATTATATTTAACGATAATACGATTTATTGTATACATAGAACATATGTATACAAAATATCGCTTTTGTGACTCTTTTTATAATTAAGAATTTTATGCAAACCATAATTCATAATATTTCTGTACAGGGGATGTTTGAACCGTTTCTTAAGTCGTTCTTTGTAAGAACTTCTGATCCTACACATATAAAGCTTCTAAAATTGGATATTTTAACGAATTTAGCAACAGAAACTAGCATCGGAGTTATCCTAAGAGAATTTCAAACATATATTTCTAGTAGCGATAAAGAATTCGTGGGAGCAAGTATACAAGCAATTGGAAGATGCGCAAGTAATATAAAAGAGGTGACCGATACATGTCTGAATGGATTAGTTTCCTTGCTGAGTAACAGAGATGGTGAGTACTTATCGAATGTATAATTACACTCTGAGTTAATGCTTCTCTAATTATAATATTTCACCTAATTCCGTGTTCAGAAGCTGTTGTAGCAGAAAGTGTGGTGGTTATAAAAAAACTCTTACAAACTCAACCGAATGAACATAAAAATATAATTGCTCATATGGCTAAATTAATGGACTTCATAACTATACCACAAGCGAGGGCATCGATTTTGTGGCTCTTGGGTGAATATTCCGATAGAGTACCTAAGATAGCACCAGATGTTCTTAGAAAAATGGCTAAAAACTTTATAAACGAGCAAGACATAGTGAAACTACAGATTTTAAACTTAGCTGTAAAGCTATGTTTGAATAATCCTGGACAAACCAAAGCATTTTCTCAGTATGTTTTTCAGCTGGCAAAATATGATCAAAATTATGACATTAGAGATCGTGCACGCTTTTTAAGGCGTTTTATTTTTGATGAGGATGATCAGACAAAGAAACTTCTGCAGCTTGCAAAACGAATATTTCTCGCTCCAAAACCTGCACCAACTTTAACGTCTAGGTTTAAAAACTCAGAATTTCAATTGGGTACATTATCACACTATCTGGACATGCCATGTGCTGGTTATCGGCCTTTGCCACCTTTTCCTAATGCAGCTCCCGATCCATCCGTGAGGGATATTGCAAGTACCGATGTGATAGACGCAAGAGAAGTATATTGTTATAAAAAAGATAAAAAAGATAAAAAAGGAAAGGAGAGAAAAAAATCATCTTTTTACAGTGACGAAGAAAGTGTGGTGGAAGGTAAATTTTAGGAGTACAGAAAGTTACATACAGAAAGGTAAAACTTCTAGATTAACATATTATTCCAAATTTTTAGATTTGAACAATGAATCTTCAGATACTTCAACAAATGACTCTTCGGATGAAAACAGCGTTTCATCTGAATACACATCAGGCACTAGCAAGTCTGAGAATGACGAGAATAACGAGGATAAGAAGTCTGATGATTCTAATAGCGAGTCAGATACTGAATCAGATTCTGAAGAAACTTCTGAAGATTCCGAGGAGAGTGAAGAGAAGAAGAAGTATAAACTTTCAAATCAAAAATCAAAAGAAAAACCAAAAAGTAACATTGATCTTCTATTAGAGTTAGACGATGGTAAGATATAGCATTACAATTGTGTTGAAAACCATATATAAAAACTTATTTTTAAATTTTTATCTAGAAAATTACTTACAGTTGATTTTCGTTAACTGACCCGCCTTAAAACTAAATATTTATAAAAGAAACATTTACATTTTATTATAATATTATTGCAGTCATTCCAATAACACCTGTTATGCCATTGAGTACAGCAGGTTTTCTTACTCCAATGAATTCCAATATTACAAATGATATTAGAGAAGTACCAACTTCGTTCATTCCAGTGAAGAAATCTGAATTGTTAAATAGTATTACCGGTCATGGTTTAAAGATTGAATACAGGTTTACAAGATCACAACATTTAGTAAGCGCTCATTTTGTTACCATAGAATTAACGTTTTCCAACGAAGGTAACGAGCCTATTAAAGAAATACAAATGGGAATGAAGGTGAATTATTGATGTGTTAAAATTTTTGTTTAATTTTTAGATACATTTGCAATTACTAGAAAATATCTTAATTGTTTATTTCCTTAGAATTTACCAAAAGGTATGCTGATCCATGACTTCACGCAAATACCATTACTGGAGATTAATTCCAATTTATCCTCTACATTGGGTATCAATTTCAATGACTCTACGCAACCGGCAAATTTTAGTATCGATTTTGCAATTGGGGAAGAAAAATATTCATGCTCGGTTACTGTTAAACCGCCAATTGGAGAAATAATACGAGCTGTGATATTACCAGAACGTATGTTTACCGATGAGAAAATTAAATTGAAGGGTATGAACGAACATGTAGCAAAAGTACAATATTCTGGAAATAAAAAAGCTCTTTCTCAAGCTATTTTTGAAACTGCAAATGTTGCAGTGATATCTAGCAGTGATGAAGAAATCAGGTTAGTTACTTCAGGTTGACATTCAGCCAAGTTACAGCAATTTATATATTTATTATGTTATATTATATTATTATATTTAAATTTAATTGAATTTCAAGAAAAAAAGCTTTCAAATGTATCACTTCACTGTAGTGTACAAATATCATTTGGTTTACAGATTTGCCGCCCATACATTAGCATCAGAATCGTTGGTGTTACTGACAATAAAAATGCTAGGTAACGAATGTTTGGAAATCAGTGTAAATTGTGAAAAAATGGTAATAGGCTCCATCTTATTGAATGAATTAAAGAGCAACTTAAAATGAATTAATATAAAATATTTTATATTTATAGTCACAAATATATGCTAAATATGTTTACAGTACTTGTATAAAATTATATATATATATATATAATTATATACACACACATTATTTCACAAATATATATTAATTAAATACAAAAATTTAAGTATATGTTATACCATTACAATTTTTATAATAAATTGAAGTTACTGTTTAAAAAAAAAAATGTACTAATTCTATAACTTATATTAAATTACTCATTACGATTAGCATATCATTACTTGTACTTTGTACTTTCTTGAAAGTGTTTATTTTTTATACATTTTTTTTATTAAACAAAAGAAGAACGATTAGTAATTATTTTTACGATTAGTAAATAATTTTATATATATACACACACTTTTAAGTAAGTACATAAAGAATATATGCATAGACATGCAAAAGTAAAATAAAAAATGTGTACATTACTTTTAAGACAGAGTAGAGGACGAGGGAAGAAATTACAAAAATTCCTTATGTTATCTAAGATGTATTTAAAAAATATTTTCATGATAATATTGTTTGTAAATTAATCTCATCAACATACCTTATATACAACGAAGTAATATAAAATGTAGCAGTACACGTTGCTCAGACATATTACATTTTATATGCCTAAAAAGTGTTAAGTTTCAATTCACATAACTTTCAAATGGATTAATTTTATGATTGTAGATATCCCCTGAAAAAGGGTTTATGTTAGATGGTTAAAGAAATGAATTCATCATAAATTTAGTATACACCTGTGCTACATAAAATATTTCATACAAAATAATGGAAATCTTACGGTAATTTCATCCGCATGAAAATCCAACAAGTGATAAATGAAACAATGACACTAATAAATCCAACGCATATTAGAAGAATCCTATTAAGTTTAGGGGTCGATGGACTATGCGTTTGATCCAATACTATAAATCCAATACCACCTAAAGTAAAAAGAAAGCTAGACGCTAATCCTTCCATAATATATTGTCCATTTACACGATAGGACATAAATGCTACCTATAATGGAAAAAAACACAATAATGAAGAGTCAATTAAATATTAATATAAAGTTATTTTAACTACATTTACTTACTGGACGTGTATGACCATGTTCATCAGTTGTTGACCCTACGCTAGGCGGTTCCACAATTACATCATATATTATACCTTTAAAAGATTTATAATTTTTCAATAGTTTTATGAAAATAAAGGAAAAGCTATAAAGAAATTTATATACTAAACAATACTAACCTCCTGTTACTAGAAAATATGACAAAAGTATGAATGAAAACACAACCATAGCACTTGGTTTTGTAAACCATGATGGCTTTTTTAACTTTAAGTTAGGCACTTCCAACACTGAAAACGGCACCCGGTATATATATTCCATATTTAAAAATGAATTCAAAAATAATATGTACGTGTCACTATGTGACCGGCTTTAATCTAAGAACACTAATCTTGGCAGGTTGGCAGGTTGGGTTGGCAGAGACTCATCAAATTAATCATGAAATAAGAATTACATAGAGATAGTTTCATGTCGTAAAATAGTTTCTCTCTATCCTGATAAATGGCGCCATCTGACATTTAAAAAAAAAACTAATCGAGGACAAAGTTGGACGTTTTCCCGATAGAGGCGTTGACCAAAGCTCGAAATTTTAGGTGGTCCTTTCCACCGCTAGGTGGCTATTAGGTTGAAGATAAAGGGCGCCATCTAGCAGTGCACGTAGGAACTATTCGGCGATAAACTTGGACGTTTTCCCGATAGAGGCGCTGACCAAAGGTTGAAATTTTAGTTGGTCCTTTTCACCGCTAGATGGCTATTAGGTTGAAGATAAAGGGCGCGAAAATTTGAATGTAGTTTTGTAATGAATAAATATAAAAATGTTGGAGGTGCTTGAAAGGGGTGGTTCAGGGGATGATATGAATCAACATTTTCGCTAAGAAAAAAGTTGTTTCAAATCACCTGCCGAATCACCCCTTTCAAGGACCTCCATCATTCTTGGGACACCGTTATAGCAAAATATGAATGCAATGAATGTGATGAATAATAAATTGTAATTTTTAACAATTATGGTACTGCTGATTCTTCTGGGGCAATGATACATCCCCCTCATTACTTAAGACTGATTGGTTAGCATAATAAAGTGTGTACCAGATTTATTAGAAAGAATGACAAGGCTGTGTTTTTAAAATTGATTTTTATCGTCGCACCTAATACACATGATAATTTGATTGTTCGCTATTTGATTATTTGTTATTGTTATTGTACACGAGGAGAAAACGCATGTCACGTAGTACGAATACAGCGACAAAGCGTCACGCATGCTCGAACGCGTTTTAAATGTCAAAACCAATTGAATTTGTCTGCGCTGATGCATTCCGGTTGGAAAGATTCGCACGGGTACTGGTACTGGTACTGATTGGTACTGATTCGCACAAGTTACGTTCCTTACGCCTTACGCGTACCTCGTTAGGATATCAGAACGTATCATGGCCAAGCCGTGTTATAAATTGAGGACATCACTTTTCGGACACACGTCCGATGTGAGGGCCGTGGCAACATTCGCCGATGGAACTATTATATCAACCTCCCGCGACAAAACAGCTCTTGTATGGAAACCGTCCGGGTATTTAACCTGTTAATGCGTTTGTTATTAATATATCGTCGAAGCATACATAGAATTTCTGGCCTCTCGAACTCCTACATTATTACATTGCAATAATAAGACTTTTAATTAAATATTAAATATGTGTATCTTTAAAAGTAACATGACTTTCAATTTTCACAAAAAAGGAAAACATGTCATGTACATTAATGTAGTACAATGTATGTTGCTTTACATTTTTTGTTTGAAATGAAGTATGAGGTATAGCATATCTCTTATAATTCTACGTATTATAAAGTAAAAATTATTTAAATGTTTTACAGAAATGGTAAGGATTATGTGCACACAGCGACACTGAAAGGACATTCTAATTTCGTTAGCTCGGTATGCGTTATAAATCCAACAGAAAGAAATCCTACGGGATTCATTATAACTGGCAGCAACGATAAAACCATATGCATTTATGTACCAGATCAAATAGAACCTGTCAACATATTAAAAGCTCATCAAGATACAGTGTGCAAATTGAGAACAGGTAAAAAAGAAGGAACATTCCTTTCGAGTTCGTGGGACTTGAGTGCTAAACTATGGAACACTAACGATTTGAGTAAACCACAGCTGAATTTGGTGGGTCACACAGCTGCCGTATGGTGTGTGTCAGATTTATTGAATGGATCCATAATAACTGGATCGGCGGATAAATTGGTTATAGTATGGACAGAAGATGGTTCCATACACCATAAGTTATCTGGTCATACCGATTGTGTTCGTGATATTTGCGTAATAAATAGCAATGAATTTTTAACGTGTTCCAATGATGCTACTGTGCGTCATTGGAACGCATCTCTTGGAAGCTGTTTAGGAACATACAATGGACATGAAAATTATATTTATAGTATTTTGGCTAAAGACAATGGTACAAGTGTATTTACTTCGGGTGAAGACAGAACTATTAGGGTATGGCATAATAGTGAAATAAGTCAAACTATTACATTGCCGACTCAGTCGGTATGGTGTATCGATTTATTTCCTAATGGTGACATAGTTGCTGGAAGTTCTGATGGTATTGTTAGGATATTTTCATGCGATCCAGAGCGATATGCGGATGAAAAAGCATTGCAAGAATTTGAGCAGGAGACAGCCAAAACTAAGCTGAATGCTCAACTAGAACTGGGTGGGATTAAAATTAAAGAGTGAGTAAAACATTGAGACAAGAAAATACAATATAAGTGATATTACTAGCACCTTAATTTATGCATTAACAGTTTACCAGGTACAAATGCGTTGGAAGAGCCTGGTCAAAGAGATGGACAAACAAAAATTGTAAACGACGGAAATATAGTAAGTGCGTATAGCTGGTCACAAAACGAACAGAGATGGATAAAAATTGGAGATGTCATGGGTGCAACGGGTGGTACTGCAGCTACATCTGGAAAACGACTTCATAATGGAGTAGAATACGATTATGTGTTCTCAGTTGACATACAAGATGGTGTTCCTCCATTAAAGCTACCGTACAACGAAGGTCAGGATCCTTGGCATGTTGCACAGAGGTTTCTTTATGACAATGATCTTAGTCAATTATTTTTAGATCAGGTAAGTAGCTTAAAACATTTTTGTTATTTTCTATTGACAATTATACTTATTGATATAATTACTTTTCATTTGTAGGTTGCAAATTTCATTATAAAAAATTCTCAATCTGCACCAGTTGTAAATGCTGGTGCCCAATACGCAGATCCTTTCACAGGAGGCAATAGATATATTCCACGTTCTACAGCAAATGCCACAGAGCAAGAGGAGTCTGTGAGACCAGTAGTACACAACTCTTCCGATTGTTCTTTATCTCCTTCTTATATTCCACATACAAAATATTTAAAATTGGAACACGCTAATCTCTCTGGTATATTAGGTATTTATACTCGAAAATATACTACTTATTTATACATATCTATCGATACAAAGGCTAGAAACTATTTTCATTATAACAAATTAAATTAATATGTATAAGACCGCATTATTATGCTATATTTATTATACTTTTAACAGAAAAATTACGTGAATTTAATTCTAAACAAAACGAAGCTTCCAAAGTATCCGATGATAAATTAGACAGTTTGGTAACACTCACGGCAAGTCAAGCTTCTGAACAATCAGCAGCCGATGTGTTGAGTACTTTCAAGATACTTTTAAATTGGCCGGACGATGTATTATTTCCTGTGCTCGATATAACAAGACTCGCTGTGCTCTATAAAGAAATCAATGATGTACTGTGTACAGATGATTTATTGCAAATTATAAAAAAACACATCAAGCCTGAGGCGTCTGCTTCTAATCAAATGCTCACATTTCGTTTATTAGTGAACATGTTTTCTCATGAGAAAGGAGAGAAACTCTGTTATAATAGTAAAGATGAAATATTAACGCTTCTATCAAATTTGAAATCCCTTGGAAGTAAAAATAATCAGGTACGGATAATTTGAAAGAATAAACGATACATGAATAAAGTATAATATATAAAACTAATTCGGTACACATTTTTCAGGTCGCAGTATCAACTTATATATTGAATTTAACCGTGGCCTTAAATAAGTACAACGATGCAGTTGGTAGGGTACAATGCTTGAATGTAATGTTTTCTGTTTTACCTCATTTAAACGAACCCGAAGCGCTATTTAGAACTCTTGTGGGACTAGGAACACTTTTATATACATCTGACTCGAAGGATCGTAGTAACTTGATTAAAGCGATACACGAATCCGAAGTTGCATTAAACGTATTGAGAACTATGTCAGAAACGAATGTCCCAGCGAATACTACGAACAAGTTGGCAAATTGTTCGAAACAAATTATTAGTTTAATCTTTTGAATATATATAAGATATCCTAAAAAAATTTATAAAAATGAAACGGCGAACACAAGACTCAAGTAATTAATGTTGTAATTAACGAATATACTTATCGATATTGCGTTAAATAAGTTTCTTATATTTTATGCAGTTTGATGATTTAAAAAAAAACATTATAATTACTCATTGCTAATAAAAGTACGTTTTGCCATAATCGAAACGATCTTCGTTAATACAAAATCCAATGCTAACCTTGCCAGAACATGCTCCTTTTATAAAGAATAGTCGCTTGTATTCGGTTCAGGTAAGATAAGTTGTATTTCTAATGAAAATTAATTAAAATATATGTACAACGATGAATATAAAATAATAATTTATATAATATACATAATATTTGATTAAATCTTTCGAGTATCGTACTCGATAAACATACAACAGACAACAGTGTAATAGTAGAATATTGTTATTACATTAACGTCAAATATATATTTCCTTAGTTGTATATCAATTTCACTCTCGCAATAATTAAGAGTTCATTACCACAACTTTTGTAGGTAATTACACGGAAAATAACATTCACTGTGTACACTCATATTAACCTCAATTATGCTCGATGAACAATACATATAGTACATGAAAGATAGTTACAGTATATCAGGTCATTGTGGCTCATTATGGGAATGTGAATGCGATTCGTTTTTCGTTTTTATAAAAATAATTTTAAATATATATCTGAGATCTGTAAGATAATAGAAACAGTGCTGAATCGTACAATTCAAAATTTAGTGTTTAAATTGCTGTACAGCATAGAATTAGTTGCATTCTTGTATCAACGCGCTGGATCAAGACCGCCGTATAAAAAGATTCTATAAAAAATTTCAGAGACGAAATTTACTTGTACCGACAGAATTCTGATTCGTACGCGACTCCTCTTCTTTTTTTATTTCACAACAATTAGATTCTTTGGTAAAAGTAAGTGAGAATACTTTTTACCTCAATTAATTCAAAACGTAAAGCTTCTAAAAACTCTTCTGTGTCTACGACGACCCTGATTTTTTTTCGGAAGTAGGAGAGATTCGGAATGCCCTATAGAAATGCACTGATCCATAAGATGTACTCCTTAAATTTATTTAACCGAGATATTTACTCGAGAAAACGTGCATACAACTTCGCATCTTGAAAGTCAGAATGCAGCAAGAATATGCTTCTCAAGTTAAGTCACTTTTGTGTATTGAAAAACTATGTCAAAAATTACGATTGAGTTTCAAATTACTTTATATATACGTATGTATATATATATTTATATATTTTATAATCTAACTGCTGAGTACGAGACATTTTTTTTTTTTTTCAATTTTTGTACCTCCGATAACTTAAACTTAGTGTGTTAAGCAGTGATTTTTATTTCGACTACTCGTGATTGCCTGGTTGACGACTTAATTTGTTAGATAATATTTCTTTTCATAGTTAAGCATTGTCTGTAATGAAACAAACACAGCCTCGATAATTGAAGGGTTCAGGGAATAAGTATTAAAAATATAGATTTCGTCTTTCAAGATATAGCATATGTATAAAATTGTATCCTAGAAATATATAGAGATAACACATAGTACTAAACAACAAATTCAATGTATCTCAAACCCTATCATAATTTGGAAAAAAAAATCCTCTAACTTGGAAGCATAATCTCAGAATATACAAACTACAATTATAGCGTATAGTAAGAAAGTACAGATTTCAATTACAAAATACTTTCAATGTTTAATGCTATCCAGATAATATAGAAAAAAAGTCATAGAACCCGCACAATCGTACCTATTTTTCCTCTAAAATTGCGATACGACTTATAGCTTCTAAAAATTTGACCGCATGCGAAAAATTGAAAATTTTAGAATCGTAGTAAACATTTCTCGCTTCTCTCGTAAAAGTCAAGTATTTGTTTAGATCCGAATCGTTCCAAGTACATTCTGAGAAATAATATCCATTATTCAGCGATCGTTCAAGTTCTTTTAAGCGAAAATAGACGATGACTGCGAAGCCTTAGGAAAGAATTTATTTAGAAAAATAGTGAAAAGGCCCAGCCGTTTAACCACTTGGTCAGTTGGTACACAACAAACATATCTGACATATCGTCTACTTTTACGCTGCGTTTCGATCATTGATGGTTTCCCTAGCAAAATGTAAATTTCGTTTCCCTTACCCTTCAATTAGGGCTCTTCTACTATGACATGAAACATACTAGGAGGGACCTAAAATTTGTATTGGGTCCCCCCTGGCCCGTCTCATTCAGCCGGCGTACTAGCCGCCCATCTATCAAATTCTATACCTGAATCTGGACTGAGACCTAAGTCGATGGGACTGAGAAAACTGGGTGCTGGACAATTGCAAGGACCTCCAGGTCGACATGCTCCGATACATCTCTGATCGTTCCCCCTGTTTCTATCACCCCGATCCCTCAGTTCCTTTTCGAAACTATGTAATTGCTCCATAAAGTGGAAATTCGGAGCAACGTTAGATTTTCGACTACGTACTAAGTTAAAAGCGTCGTTCAGACTGAGGCTACACTTGTGCATAAGATAAGCTACAGTAATTGTGACGGACCGCGATACTCCAGCTAAACAGTGAACCAGCACTCCTTTGTCTGAACTTCGAGCTTCCTCTGAAAATACATAACAATGTTTTTTATAATTTACAAACACAATGCTTTGTTATTGACAAGATAAGTACAGTAAAATATAGATTTCTGTCAAATATTTTATAATGCTGTTTCCTATACATGTAAAAGATTATACTTACCAATGAATTGAATTGCTTGTGGGAAGAAACTAGCTAAGTTCTGGCTCCAATGATCGCTTATGGGTATTTGCATGTATTTTATCGAACCAGCGTTTTCAAATACATTTGGCAAATCTGGGGTTACGTTAAGAATGTATTGTATCCTGTGACGTGCTAAAGCTTCCCGATCCACGCTATTTGCTGCATTTCCGAGATACAAATGAGGCAAAATTTCAACTGGAAAGTCTTTGTCCTCTTCAGGTCCTAAAAAAGATTGGAATCATTTCGTTATAACTTTTCATGTATACTCCATAAATAAAATGTTTTCCTAGTATACATACAAACATACTCACCAACAGAATCACATGTACTATCACTGTCAGAATCTGAATAAGACCTTGTTGGTGGAGTAGATATTCGAAGGGATCTAAGGCCCATTAATTCACCTTCATTAGAATCTTGACCAGGAGGACCTTCGCCGCTAACTTGACTGCCTTCGCACCATTCAGGATATCTATCTCTGAATGCTCCAAAACCTCCTGCAAAAACCAAAACAGGAAAATCTATATAAATACGAATAAACAATATACATAAGCGGTAAGAGTTACTAAATGTTAGTACATCTGTATACGAGTTAATGCATTAAACAATGAATTAATTAATAATCTTAGTAAAATAGTCATTGTCATATTTATATTCAACACATTATACATATATGATATTTTTGTACACTTAATAGCAGTCAACAGATATGTCAATTTAGTATACATATACAGCTTTAAGCATAGAAAACTTGAAGAACTATAGAACAGATTTAAGTATCTAGCTGATAGATAGCAATAACCTCTACACAAATCAATATTTCATTCACAACTACTCTTAATATCCAATTCATGTGTACAAAGGTCTTTAGCTTTTTACTATGGCTTATGCAATACTATTTCACTCTTAGACACTTTCAACCTCCTTTATCATTGTTTTCACTAAATTAAAGTTACTTTTAAATTAAAATATTTATGAGATTTTTTTAATCACAATGAATATCCTGTATTTACAATAGTACAATGTTTTATAATAAATTGTAAAAGTGTAATACACCTTTTTCTACAGTTTGATCGTATATTTATGCACGTATAAAAACCAAATCATTGTTTTTCTTACCAATTAAAATAGCTACGCATCCTCCACTGTTTCTAAGTCTTCGACTTAAAACTTGGATCGTTTCACCCTGATGTCCTGCAGGGTCGGTAGAGTCACCGATCAACACGAATGTCCCTCTACTGCTTTTGTCGCCGCACAAAAACACTTGGACTCTATTTCTTAGATCTAAGCACCTTATCGTCGACAATAAATCAACTTTACCTGCCGCCAACCGCCTTAGCATGATACTAGGTATAGCTAAAGGAACCGAACCTCTAATGTGAGTTTCAGAAAAATCAGAATGCGCCCTACAATCTAGGATGAGTAACTTGCTGGGACTATTTTGCGATCTGAGTTCTCCAAAGAGCCACTCGGGGCCCACAAGATCATCCTCCATAACATTTCCACCAGGCATGTTGCGAGCTTTAATTCGAATTCCTGATGCTTCTTTGGTCTTTAATTCTTTCGCACCCTTCACGGAAGCAATCTCTCTGTCGCTAAGATCTCTCTATCTTCCATCGTATCTTAAACGATAGATGCAGTCTGGTCCTCGACATCAAAAGAATCTCTTCCTTATTATGGCACTTTCGTATAACATATTACTAGGGATTGGTACGAGATGGTGGAAGTAAGCATGCCTGATATTCTCACAGAATGCAAGCTTGTGTCTCATTCTCTTCCTTGGACAGTGCGAAACAACAATATGTGTACTTAACATTTATCGAATACAATGAAATGGCACTTTGACTTGTGTGACGGAACGTGTCTCTCAGAGACATCCGGACGCACGTTCGCGTTCCTGAGCGTTGTTCTCACGTGTTGCCATTACTTCCTGCGGCACCTTTAACGCGGTGTCTACTCCACCGCCTCCTCCTCCTCCTCCTTCTCCTTCTCCACTGCCAGCAGCTCGTCTCGATTATTGATCCTTTCGTAAATAAAGACGACAGGTCCAATTAACGCCACAGCCGCGAACTGTTTCAGCTCGTTGAGGAAATGCATGATCCACGCTTGCTCACTTTTCTCATTTATCTCGATCGCGAGCCTCGAGATTCGAGCGAACCAACTTCATCTCGACCTGTCGCGGACAGTGGCATTATCCTCGGTTTTGGTCCTCGGCTGACGGGGATAGACGCGGATCCGAAAAACTAACTGTCTTCCTCGCGATTGAATCGCTGCCGTTAGGTCTGCCGTTGCCACGCGCCCGACGAATCACTGGATCTTGGTATCGTATTATATATTGTACCTTGCTCCTTATTCACTGGAGAAAAGGATGGTGCGCGGTAGAAACGCTGGACCGAGTCGAATCGGCCCAAGCGTGCAAGGTATCGAGGAAAAAGTGAAAGATCAGTCCTGGTGAAAATTAGCGAGTCGTACAGGTCAGAGTTTTCAGTCAGCCTTACTCGGACCCGCGACTAATCAACAATTACTCGACACTCTCCACATTCCCCTTACTCGTCGCACCAGATTCCCCTTAACCCAGAAATCATCTTTCCATCGGCCAACTGCACTCGGTCTAAAAATCAGACCGTCACCCTCACCTCACGAATCCCTCCAGCATCGCTCGACGCGTCTTCCCATCGCATCGGTTCCCGTACCCAACTTCCTCTTCTTTTTTTCCTTCTCTTCTCCTTTTTCGTCGTATCCTTCTCTTTCGCCACACACTACCGACCGACAAATTCTCGTGGTCTCGCTTCCTGTCTTTTTCTTCCTCACTCAACTTCTCCGTTGCACCTCTGGCCAGCCTGCCGCAGGCCACACCTTACCTCGACCGTTCTTCCGTACAGAATGGGCAAATGGCGCTCGGCTCTCCGATCGTAGGGGAGCCTCGTCCTTGCGTTGATTGGCTGCCGGTCACGTGGTCTCGGTCGCTCGACCAGTCAGAGTGCAGACTGACGTCAGTTCATTGACAAAAGATGTTTTCATTAACAAGGCGTGGGTAGATGAGTCGGGGCGGGGGTCGGTATATACTGACCGAGCCGTTCGTTGAAACCTGTGACATGGACCCCATTGGGAGGGGGCAGGACGCCCGTACACTACACGCTCACTGTCTCACGCCTGCGTGGGCGCATATTATTACAATCCACGGCCGAGAAAGACACCACCATCTACATACTAGAGTCTACTCCGTATCAACGTGCACGCACACTCGCGTGCACGTGCTTCTGCTTCCAGGCTCGGCGTGACGCTCGATATCGCCCCGACAAAACTCCGTGAAACGATAGAATCTTGGACGCGATCCGACGCGACGTCGCCGGTGTCTTTGACCGACCTCGTATTTTTATCGATATACAAGATACGGATGAGGACAAAAATTAGCTTCGGGAATCATTGAGTCGGTGAAAATAATCGTAGTCATACTCGAATTGGAAAGACGAATGAAATTGTGAGGGAGTAAAGTTTTTGTCCTTTGGACTTTCGGCTGTATCGAAATATTATTTAAATGGAATTCTTAAACGAGTTTGTTGGGTTGTTGTACCAATTGGGAATATATAATTTTCTTGTTCTTTTTAGATACGAATTTAGAGTCGCGTGATTGAATTCTAGTTAACGTAAAAGTAATAATTAAACTGTGGACTTTTATGGATTTATAGGAAATCTGTAGAAACTACAAAATGCACATAGTATGAAATATGATGAAAAAAATATTCAAAATAAAGCTGATCCGTAGCTTAAAGTACAGTTATATAATTTATAATATAAATGTATGAACGTAAAGACGTGCAATTAATTTCAACATCCGATATAATTTTCTCATCTCCTACTCGTTACTACATTCAACCACATCCCAGGGTTTCGGGATACGTTGATCCGTCGTTGAGGTAGAATGCACGAGTGAATGAATCCTTTTCTAGCGGGAGCGCCCATAAAACGTCACGTCCCTGAGCTCCGGCGTAGTGTACGTGAAGCCTCACCTCGTATCGAGCAGCCTATCAGGCGGCTCTCAGGCGTGGGCTGGCATTCCATTCATTTGGGCTGCTGTCGTTGAAGATTTTCACGTTCGATCACTCGGACGGCGCAGGGCCACTTGATCGCGACCCCTAGAAACGTCGGCGTCGCTTGGGTGGAACAGGGACCGTAGATAGAGAAGGACAAACAAGGGCGGCGACGGAGGCAAAAAGGGCTCTCGGTTGGCAGTGTCGGTGGCCTTCGACCAACGACCAACGACGAGCCACAACCAAACGCAAACGGGCGTTCGTGTGCTCGAGACGAATTTCGATTCGATCGCGTGGGAGACGAGCGTGATAAGGTGAGCGTACTACATATGCCGTCCTTGATACTACACGCTCGATTCGATCAATGGTTGTGTATGCACAGTGATTTACGGAAGAATTCCCATTCGCTCGTCACATTTACATACTTGTTTCATTTAGTACTTGGACACGTTCGCTGCCACGTGTAGCGCGAACGGTACACGCTGAAACTCATTTCAAACGACAGATGATTATATTTCTCTCGTTGACGAGTACAGAGGGGGTAAACAAGAGGGGTGGGGAGGAGGAAATAAAAGAAGGACACATAGGTAAATGGTGGGTTGCACGACGGTGACATAATCGCTTCGTGGGTTTATTAATGGTTCGTTCTTCGTGATCTTTTTTCATGATAAATATTTTTAAATTAGTTTAAAATTACACTGATCAAATTTTGGAGAAGTACAAAGCTTTGGACATGTCAAGATAAAAAAGTGGTATGCCATTGGAAATACTATTTTAAATAGAATGTCAGCAATAATACATTATCGTCGGACTGAAAAATCATATTTTCACAGATACAGAAAAAAGAATTTAAACTTGACATGTTTTATCGAATGCGTCATATAACATGCTAATGAGTACGAGCGCTGACGTGTCAACATGGGAAGCGACCTTTTCTGAAAATAAAGAGAACCTTTTCATTACACGTTTCTTTTTTCTACTATTAGACCCGCCGCGGCGAGGCGTGCGATGCATTTACCGCCAAGTCGAAAAATAGTGTATGCATCATCGACTCGTACTAAACAAAGGGCATAAATTATACATACATGAATTAATTTATTATCGTATATTGTCCACCTAAAATTTTCAAGTATAACAGGAATACCAGAAATAAATAATTATTCTTTCTTAGTATTTGATATTATAATACGTTGCCGATTAACGAATTTATAAATAATATAAAATTGGGAACGAAATTACGTGGATAGGAAGCAAAAATAACTATTACTCCGGTTCAAATAGCAAATGTAGCAGATCGAACCGCGAACATTATCTATTATGTGTAACAAGTATTCAAATATTCAATCTCGTAAAATATGCGAAGTATATCTATTCGTATCAATTGATTTGTATAATCAAGGTTCTAAACCTACCAACAATAAGACAGTATTTCCGTGTAGACAGCATATGCTTTGACAAATTTATCACATTCGCCATTACGAGTTGGGGATTATATAAAATCACCGGTCAATTTAATAAATATTCCATGATTTATCCCCAGTTTATTACATTTACCGTAACATTACACCGAAGACCAAGTTATTCATATAAATATATAAAATTATAATATAAAATTCGCTGGCTTATTGTAGTTACTTTTCGCTGTACTTTTCGCTGTGAATTTTCTATGTACTAAATGAACGGGCGTTAGCGATCTAGATACAGTATATGTAGATATCTGTGTTAGAGGATCACTAGGAATAACGAGCTCATAGGTCCGCGTGGGCGCAAATGTACAAAGCTCTTTCGCTTTCTCCCTCGTGGATACCGTTCGCCTCTTCATTGATTATTTTACTTCGGCACCACTTTCCCACCTACCACCATGTGCCCACCATCCTGTGTTAACACGTAACTTATACGTCCTGTATCTATACATACAATGTACACACCTTCGTGGTTCCCTCGTATTCTTGGATCTCGACGGAAAAGATATATTCTTCCAGCGGCGTTAATTAACCAGTTAGCTGTCGCGACCTTTTCGAAAAGTGTGTACGGTAGAACTTTGATTATGCGAATTAATCGAGGGTTGCGATATTTGTTTAGTATTGTTGAAGTTAGGCTTAATTTAGACTTTACCATGTTACGAGGTCAAATATTAAGTGTTTTTTGTCGTGATTTTTTTGCAAAGAAAAATATCTTCTCTTTAAGAGGAAATTTTAAGAACGAATTCTTTTTTAACTTTGAGAATATTTTGGGTATATTTTAAAGGGTGATTTGATCATTTTTTCGTTTCGTACAGAAATATTTCAACAACTTCACCATTTCTACTGTTATAAATTATAAATAGCTTCAGCTTTAATATTTATACTTATACGAATAACTCAAACTTCAACGTATACACTTTCAGAAATAACTCGTGGTGTTAATATTAAGAGGTCGAATTTTAACAGGCGCATTCTTATGAAACTTTCGCGCTTCTAAATGAAACTTTTGAACAATTTTTGTGTAGAAACGTGCGCAAATTAAATGTTGCAAATAATAAACGCAATGTGTAACAAATTCACGACTCGCTAACTATAAATAACATTAAAAATATGTTACATTTATAACATTTCGCTATTTTTACGCAAAACGTATGTCGAGATTAGATAACAAATTCAACTTTAGTTGAGCTTCTACTCAACTGTGGAAAGTAATCAAGAAAAAATCAATGGACCAATGAATTTTGTACAGGAAGGAACAGAAATTCTCCACTGTACAGCCAGGAAAATCGTCCCTTTTCATAGGTTAGTGAACGTTACAGCAGTGTAAACGTACTAGACGTCGAACGTGCGAACACACACATACGCGGGTGTATGATGCACCGGAAGCAATACTCCCTAACACTTGGCCGGTCATTAGTGCAGCCAGTTGGACGCGTATACGTGATTCTCGTGTGCCTACACGGTACAAACGCGTGGGCGTGTGCGTGTTCGTGTGCGTGTGCCGTGTGATTACCACGAAAAGCGGCCCCAGGTTGACAGGAAATGGTTCGAGATAAGATAATGACGTCCCTCGCCTCTCCTGCATCCGGCAGCTTTCTTCGCCGCGCAGCCGGGCTCTAAACATTATGTGTGAAAGGCTCCTCTTCTGTATCGTTCCAGAACAGGTACGAACGCGTCCTTAACCGTCTTAGAGGCGATCTGGTTCATTTCTACCGCGGACCATTTCAAACATCGACATTCTTTTACTTTTAACCCTGTAATCTGTAACGTTATACTCTGTGTAATACGACAGTATCGACGATACTATCGATAGTTGACCACTTACTACCTCAACTTATTTGCAAAAGATATTATTGAACCGTAGTTTACGTAGTACATGCATGCACAATGCACACAAACGTTTCATTGATATCTCCGTTCCACCGAATCGTTACGAGCTGCCCCTCTCCGCGGTAGACGAGAATAGCGGTCGAAATAAGACTCGTCCAAGATTTTTCAAAATATACAAACCTGAACGCCGACAGTCGTATAAATTAAACAGAGCTCTATTTTAACAGCGAAGCCAGCCTCCCCCGCCTACTGATATTTGTCAGCGTGTCTGAGTAATCGTATCCTGTCCGCGGTCGATAGCGGCAAACGAAGAAATACACAAACGTCGAACACGAGTTCGACATGTAACCTAAAAGCATCGCGGTAGCTTATCGTAACTGATCCGAAACTCGAACGTGTCTCGAGACGCTGTCACCGCCAGCGTAAACATCGATAGGTCGTATTGACACGGTCGCGTGTGTTGTGTTGATGTATCTTTGTAGGTTAGAGTTTCCTTGTTGTGTTTCACGTTTCTCGCCTAGTGCACGGTGAAATGTAAATATTGCTGGTGTCGCTTCCCTCGATGACTCTCGAAACTGGTTTACTGGTGCGCCCACATTCCTTCCGGCACGTATGGCCTCTACAGTCTACACGTTTACTAGTCATGGTTATAAAATAACTACCTGCAGGATTTCACCCTGTCTGTGCTCTGTCCTCTTCTTGCCTCTTTAACACTCCCGTAACAACTAAGCAGAGAGGGAAGACTAGGATTGCTCGGAGCCACCTTTTCTATCGCGAATAGGCTTACCAACCGCGCTCTTTTAACACTAGATTTGACGAAACTCGTCAATTTCATGCGTATCAGATTTCAATAATACAATTCCAGAAAATGTTATTATTATTTTCGAGTAATTGCTCCCGTCTTTTATCAACGCTATATTTACAAAGGTTATATTTATAAACAGTTTATAACTTACAAGGAACGTTTTCAAAGTGTCTTTTTTTTATATTGTCTGAATTTTTTGTATTGGCTTGTTTTCATATCCGAGGGACGAAACGATCCTTTTCGACTCTTTATGAATTTTTGCGCCACGCCTAAGAGATTTAAGACGGGAACGTTATTAATTAAATAGCAATTAAATTTCACGTACCTCGAGGTAATGCGAGCCTCGAGGGGAGATAAAAGCTATTACATTTCGAACTCGTCTACGTTTAAGGGTGTGTCTAAAGGTCAACACGAACATGCGACAAACGGATCGCTTATTTATTATTGCCAGGTTCACGCATACAGTACGTAACTACGTTACAAATATCTCGCGTGCGGTCCCTGAATCTCTCGAATCGATCGTTCAGCGAGACCAAGTCGAAAGGAAACATCCGCAGGAAGTGTGTCGATCGTTTCGAAGGCTTGCACGAGCCCGACGATTTCTACGAATTCAAAGCAACTCGCGGCGCCCGTTTATTTGCGTCTGGATCCTGCAGGCTCTTCTACCGGGTAAGAAAACCGATTATAGGGGTGGTCGATGCTCTGCCAGATGTAACGGGACGTTTATGCTAACGCGCAGTGGGGCAGAATCTTGAATAATTGGCCAACGAGTTTCCAGATTTATATGAGACTTGATTGTGTAAGCGTGAACCACCGGTGGTACACGCCGGCGTGAACGTGTTAATATTACAAGGATGTCAGGTACTATTACACATATTATTTAGCTTGAACGTTATATGTATAGCATTTCCTCTATTTTCAACAGTGTATTTCGTATCAACTAAAAAGTCTGAAACGTTTAAGAATATGGGTGATGCTATAATTATAGTACTCGGTGTTTTATCTTAGTTTACCTTAATGTGATTATCGATCGTTAGTTTAATGGAGAGGCATAGGCACAGGCACAGGCACAGGCGTAAACGAAGGAAAACGATGCCTTGGTCGAAAGGCGCACACGGTATATCATTATGGCAGTCACACCGTTGGTAATGTGTACGCTAAGATGACGTAAGTGATACCTCTTGATGACCTTAACAGGTGTGCATACCTAATCGAACTGGCATTACGTATTTCGTGATGCAGTCGGAAGTCACAGCCGCGCGTTACTCAACCACGATTCTATAGCTTATGCATCGCGGAACCGAGTGCACGTTGCACTTTTCTCACGACTCCGTGTGCACGAGACCCGGTCGATGCCAACGAACATGTTGTTTCGTTTCTGATGTACATACAGTAGAACTCCAATCGGTGGAACGAAATTTTTCGTCAATGGTTAGGTTATGTTCGATTTGTTTATTTTGAGAGGCTAGGCCACTCTAAATAGAGTGATATGACACGGCGATTAGATACAAGCTTGCATATGTTATTGTTTACAAAAATAAGGGTAAACAGCTGCACAATATCGGAGTACAAAAATGGCTATAAGTTGAGAACAAGGTCAAATAGGGGAAATGTTAAATATGAACTCTTTTTCATTGCTTTAATATCTCCGCTCTACTTTTGAACTGGATTCCAACATATTATGTTACATTACGTATATCCAATTGAATTCTTTTCATCAGCTATCGATTTGAAAGTCACGCAACAATATTTCTGTTTCGTTTCTGTTTTTCGATTCCAACTCAAGCTCCTTCGAAGCGTTCGTTCGCCGAATTAGTATAAATTGACGATGAGCAATCGTCGTAAATACTAACTTCCGCCGATGAAAGTAATTAACTCGTCGTGTAGGTTGTATACGACTGGGCGCATCGGTTTCCAGGAAAAAGTACAGACCGAAATGGAGATGTTTTTTTCTAAGACCATCGATTTCAATAAAAAATTGCTTTCTCAACAGTTGACGGTTGCAAATTATGCAACATCGATTTCTGGTGCTTCGATCGGTCAGAAGTTACAAGATTACCGAATTTTATCGTCGGATCTATAATTGGAAATTGCAACATGATCTTGTAAAATAAACGAACTGTAACGTAACCTGACGTATCTGGTATTTCAAAGATAAACGATCGCATCGACCTGTAAATTAGATCGTGGAAGCTGCAATTTTTAATCTTATTTCGTTCGTAATCTGATCTTCGGATGAGATTGTTGACGCGTTGCAACGGATAAAGAAGAAAAAACCGCCGCACGATTGGTTATCAACGTCGGATAAATCGTGAAATAGATATCCGACAAAATTACTTGGGACCCGTTTAATTAGCAAACGCAGACAGTCTATTTTCTTCAATGATTTCTCATAGAATATGCACCGAGACGTTACCTGACAGATATATTTACCCAATGGTATATCGATTTTAACCGTCTAAATGTCTCCGGTATTAATAAACCATGAACTCGCTTTTAGATGGGATTGAGATTGAGACTTTCGTTCTGGGAAAGGGTACCTTATCGATCTTTAAAAATGTGCGAAATTATTCACTGCTTATCAGTTTAAACCATAAATTCGTGATAAAAATGATAATCCTCTGAAATTGGACTTTTAACATGTTATGCGTGTCGTATTAATCGATTAAAATTATTGTAATACTGCACTTATCGATTTAGGCTGGAAATGCATTTTTTTACCGATATTCTTGACATATCGTAGATGGAGCTGAAATATTTCTATGACGTTATCGATTATGTTCACACCTACATTGTGGAATATATAATACAGAGGCGATATTGGATAGAGTTTATCTTTTATTTGTTCTATATTTTATATGTTTATACGTTTACATATATTTGTTAGTTTATAGGAGTTGGTATATCACGGGTACTATTTTTATTACCATTTTTGTGTCACTTCCAGCGTTATCGACTCAAGTTGGAATTAAATCTCAGCGCTGTTAGTGATGAGAATTGAAACTAAGAAGGGAAGTTTAGCAATTGGGCACAATGAAGTCAATTCAAAACTGATCATCCGTTATTTATTAAAGTGTGTATCCATATACAATAGTTATTACGCTAAATGTTCTTCTTAAATAATATTTCCATTCGTCTTATCATTACATCCTAGGATTTCTTTTTATATTATACAAACACTTTCTGTTAATTTGATTATAGCATTACAAGTACAAATTATTTTATCGCGTATTTTATTAAAGCATCCGAAAAAGACTGCAATACAATGGCTCGCAGAGTTTTGGAACTGTTGTTGGACAAGTCTATTTGTCAAGTTTCGAAAGCTGTTTGTTATAAAAAGTCACAATGCATAGACAGTTGAGACAAAATTAATGAGCATGACACAGTATAAAACTATATATGATTTATATAGTAAAGCGAATGAGTGTGTTTCTATTAAATAATACTTATTATTGTACTCGTAAAATTGCAACGCCAAAGCAATACTTTGTTAGTGTTTCACGTTCCTTAAAAACTGTGATGTTTGCAGGACACGAGTAATTTAACTCCTTCAGATATGATACACGCAAATCTATATATGTTACAATTTGCATAAATTGCAGCAGAACAAAATTTCTTCGTATAAATGTTGTTGCTCATTCATTTAGTATGTATCCATTGAAATATAATTTTTGTCACTTTAAAGTCAGGTCTGAAGAGATTAAGTACAGTTCTGTGTCTTTGTTCACCACATTGTTGCACATTATGGCTTGTTTGGCGCGCTTCTGAGTTTTTTAGGGGTGGTATATCTAATACACAAGAATACTAGTACGATCAATACACTGACAATGGCTATTCCTATTCCCAACCACAATTCTCCTCGTACATTGAATTTGTCTAGGGCAATTTCGTACAATGCCAGAGCACCATCGGGTGGCTCGCAGGCAGCTTGAACAATAATGTCCTGCCTCTGAATTTGTTTTGGCTTGCAATTGGTTAATTTGCTTGTAACATCTGATCGATGAAGCTGGGGCAGCAACAAAGACAGAGACCATTGCATCGGACTGATCTTCTGATACCAGCCTGGCAGATTTTCCAAATGCAGGGTTACACCTCCAGCCAATGTCATCTCCCCGATCACAATTCCAGAGAACAAGGATGCCAAGTACGTCCACTTACAAGTATGAGCAAAAAGTATACAAATTAAGTGCTGAAGTATCAAGTACAGCAAGCCGATAGCAAGGTAGTTCCAAAGGGATGTCAGAGTCTCATCTGGAACTAGGTGTAATCCTGACATTGCGTAACTTGGGGCTAGATAAATTAAGTAAACTATGCACCAAGATAATACTCCGCAAATCAACTGAAAGTAAAATGTAAATTGTTATCAAACAAGTATACTTTGAAATAGATGATTGTAAAATAAAAATTAGACGTCTCTCATAGAGCTAAAATCATTAATTTGAGAATAAGTAGAGTATAGTATAGGGAAAATATTATTGTATTTAACCGTGCTGTAATTATTCTCACACTTACCTCCATTAAAATGTAAACGAATCGCCCATACAAGCCGTCTTTGATATCTCTCTCCACGTTTGGCCTGCAGTCGGCCACATCGCAAATCGCTATCATGCACAAGGGCCAAAAAAAGATACCCAAACTGGTATAATGAAAGCCCACTCTATCCCTCAGATATAAATTAGAATCCCCAGCAACGTCCCAAAATATTGCACCGAGTAAAATACTGAGCGATGCCGAGACAACGATCTTTCGAAGAAGCCTCGTTAATGTCCATAGTTGGCTGTAAATCAGCGTTCTCAGGAGCAACGCGTAAATTTGTACGAATATATTTGGGCTAGAGATTGTTGGCGGAAGTACACCGGGTGGTCCAGGATCGCATATAGGCGGTAGCCTCGTCCTCGCTAATTCGGCTAGGTGATCTATCCTCTGCGAAGACTCTAGCATTGCTTCTGCCGACAGGTCATCCAGGGTCACCAGATCAACTGAAAGAAACAATTACCTTAGCAGAGTTGTTAGAATGGAATATTCAATTTTTTAGTAAAAAGTAAAAAAAACTTTATTGATTTCAGGTGAAAACTGTGGCCTCCAGAATGTACGCAAAACAGCTACGTTTGGTGGTGATCTCCGTTGGGTGGCATACTTACGATAATAATCAGAAGGATTCTTGAAAGGAGGACAAGGGAACTCTGCGAGCGCAAAATATGGCAACATGTCCCTCCTGGGACCAGAGTACATGATCCTGCCGCCGGAAGTGAGCGCAACCCTCGAAACCATCGTCAGGATTTCATAGGTTGGGGGATGCAGCGTTAGAACGACGAGCCTCTGACCTCTTCCAGCCCACTGCCTCAGGTATTCCACCAAGAAGAAAGCATCGAAGATGTCCAGACCATGCGTAGGCCTGTCCAACGCGAGAATATGGGAGTCTTGTAACAGACGGCAGGCCAAAGCTAGTCTTCTGGCCTCGGAAGTGGTCAACGTATTCACTAAACAGTGCTTAGTAGCCTCCAGGCCGAGTTCCTGCAGAATGGCGTCAGCTTCTAGTTTGGAAGTGTTTGGACCACTTCGCAACAGCATATAGAAACTGAGGGTTTGCTCTGCAGTCAGGCCAGGACTCAGTCCACTTTCCGTTGACAAATAAGCAACGCGGGATCTGAATATGAAAATGAAGTAGTTAACTCGGGCTACTCGGGCATTCAGAATCGTCGCAGGTTAAATTTAGGTAACACAGGTGAATATTATTATACCTCAAGGAACGCGAGGACACAGATCTTCCGTTGAGTAAAATGTCTCCTCGCTTGATACGTTTTCTGCCTGCAATCGTTTCCACGATATGCTTCCCTTCCTTTTCCGTAGTTGCCATGATAGCAAGAACCTCGGTAGCTCCAGCTTCTAGAGTGATTCCTCGAAGAAGGGGCAATCCATCGGATCCAGACGCTTCTACTCCGCGTAGCTGCAAGTGAGGATGCTGAAGACACGGCACGGGTCTCAGTGGTAGAGCGTAAACTTCCGGGCCCAGGATTCCATGCACTGAAAATTTTTCTTTCATCTTCTGTCTTTGTTTAACCCTTGAGGTAGTTGTTTCGAGATAGTCACGTTCAGTTAGGTTTCAGTAAGTACCCCATAACGCGATTTCAGGGTTAACGAGTAATTGAGTTCTCTTATTTGTTTCTTACGGAGAGATCAGGAATGCGGAAGAGTACCTCTAGGTTCGTGAACCCCGTATCCAGGATCGATTGGCGCTATGCTGTGCCTGCGGTTCGTTCTGACGCCGCCCTGCAGGAGATTGGCCTCGCTGACGCTTTTGAAACGTGGATTGTCCCTGGAAACTGTTAACTGGGAGTGAGCGTGTTCCCTGGGCGCAGCGTGGACGTGCCTAAAGTCGGGGTCGCTTCTGGCGGAGCGCATCGCCGAAGTGCCGTGGGCGGAGGTGCCGGCGTGGGACACTCTGCGACCTTCCTCGCTGGAGTCGTAGCCGCTGGAGCCATCGCGATTACGCGCGCTAGGAGGCAGAACTCGAGGCAGACCAAACTTCAAGTAGGTATAGGAATTGCTGGCCAGTGGACTCTTCGGTCCGTACCTAGGATGTCTCAAAATACTTTGCACCGTCGAGTCCCGGAGCTGGAAGTTTCCATACGGAAGAGGCGATTTCTCGGCTGACCCTAGCGCTGAATCGGTGAAGTCGGAGTTCAAGTTTTGCCTGAGAAAGAATTAGTTAATGGAAGTCCTTTCAGCGTCTTAAAACAGTTTTTCAAAAAAATAATTTCATTTCTTTGTTCGCGCGCGCGCAAAAAAAAAAAATTTTTTTTTCATATTCAAACATTTTATTGAATTATATATTGACCATACGGGGTTTGTCGTTTCGAGTTAATGTTTTTCTATTTAACAAACTTTGTGCAGGCTGGAACAAATAACTATGGAACGCATAACGAAAAAAATAACGAGGAGGAAGAAATCACCTGTAAATAGACCATGCGTGCAAGTCTTCACTGGCCGGCGGCTCCAATCCTCTGGTGTCCAGTGCTCCCGGTACCGAGTAACGTCGTTCCAGCTCCCACGCTTCTGAACCCATGGTTTGCGATACCTGAAGTCATACGCGTCTAACGGTCATTACATTCTGTAAGTATTATCATCTTTCGTTTTTACTCGAGATACTTAATACAGTAATGCGAAAAACACCGTCTGGAACAAAATTTATAAGTTAAGAAATAGAAGTAACCTAAATATTGCGCAGAATTGTTTCGTTTTTATTGCTTCTTTCATCTTTCACATCCTTGTGACTCACTACGTGTGCCAATAATTTTATGACTCGCTATACATATATAGAATGCGCTAATAATATTATTCCCTGAAAATGAATAGAATTGTTCTATTTCATAATTTTGTGACTCATTGTATTTCTTACTGTTGGAATGCAACACTACCAGGGGTTTAACTCTTAGCAGGTTAGCTTTACTATTTTATTTAAAGTTTTTCATCCATGTAGCAATACCATGAACTAACGCTAAAAGTACAATAAGCGTAATCAGAAATGTATACAAGTCAAAATGCGTTAGCAAGTTGTTGACACCGTTCTTCTGTGCAGCACGAATTTGATTTTTCTTTCATAATCGCGTGCCTCGAAGAGTTAACCCGGAGGTTCCACACGTGCCGACAATGATAAATGCTTTCGAATGCAATATCGTCGAAACCACCCTGACATTCCAGGGACATGCGTACACACCGTGCGAATAGTCGGCGCGCCTTTGATATTACCTGGCAGCGGAGGTTCGAAATCGTTCAACGTTCCTTCAATTGGCTCCTTCCCCCCTGAACTACGAACAGTAATAGCCTAGTAGCGTGAAAGGAAAATAGCTGGCTAGAATATCAATCGAAAACTGGCTTGCAAAACTCCATCGATCGCTGATCGATCAGGCAGTTGGTGAATTCCTCTGAGCAAATCATTGGATGCATTCAGTAGAGACAACTTTTTAGGGATTCCGTTCAAGTCTTTGGTTTGATTTGTTTATTCGTTTCAAAGCGACGAATCAAACGAAAAAAAATCAAAGTTACGTATGCCACATGTTTTCACCTTTAAAACCGTGTTTGTGCCAAAATGGAAAACGGCAAAAAAGGTTGATTATTAGGTTCCCGTAAACTTTACTTTTGGACAAATTCGGCGAGTATCGATCGCCGGACTTCCCTTGTCAGCCTGGAATGTCCACTTTTTTCAAGAACCTGCTCAGAAAGATCCTCAGTTTCACGCAAAGACTACATCCGTGAGTCAACATGTAACGGGAAACTTGAGACCGATTAAAAAAAAAAAATGCCATCCTACGTGGAAGCATTTGCATGGACCGTCCGACACGAAAAGACTCGCTCTTCCGTTAACGTTTCTTCGTTACGCTACGACAGTGCTTCTCTACTATTTATTAACCCTTCACCTTTGGCCCGAAACGTCCCACTTTGAACGAAAAGATCAACCGGTTCTTTTCGTTTCTTTTTGGTCGAAACACCGGACGGATACACCGCGAAGCTGAATTCTTGCATTTGCTTCCTTGTCGCGAATCTCGTTTCCCAAAACTCGCCGAACACGTTCAGCCACGAACGAGTTCCAATGGCAAAATATAAAAGACTAGGTAATGTCGTTCCGGAAGTTTTCTGGTCATATTTTTCAACATTTCGAAATTCCATTTCGAATGGAAAATAATAAAAGTACCACGTTGCGTAACGAGTCCGTTTGCGTTCTATCGCAGGAATATTAAGTACAGCCAATTTTATGTAGAACTTATCTAATCAATGATATGTGTATGTATATGTACAGGTACAGGGTGAGCCGCGTGAAGTGTTACAAACTATTTTATCGGAAACTATTAGTGATATCGACAAGTTTTCTTTTTAGTATTATATGAGAAGCGATCTTTTAGAATTCTCTTAACCGATGTCTGACTAATTCCACTGTTTCTTGCCAGCTGGCGCGTACTTACTACAGGATTTAAACTAATAGCCTGGCCAGAAGCGTGAAGGGCTAATTTTCCAAGGCGAGCGACTGCCACGTGATTTCTATGACCGTCGAGCCTCGACAGAACGTTGAGATAGACGTCGCGTTTATGTGCTTGCGGACCTCCTCGCGAGCATCACCGTTAAACGGAATGTCCGCGGTCCCTCGTATCCATGTACAATGACCATAATAATGTGCATACTTAGAACTGTGCACACCGTATGGATAATCAGCATCCGCAAGAAGAAACTCGTAAAAGCCCCTTTTGGCGTCCAGCTTCGGTCAGCCGCTTCGTTTTACAATTATTCGCAAACGGTCCTCTTAAGTATAACGATAAATTCTATAATCGTGTTAATTTTACTTTGAAATTTTCGTACTCGTTATGTCACATTCATCCCATTGTAGTTCAGGACGTTGGTCTGAAATCTTGTCAGATTTGATTCCGATCGATCTAGTCAGAATATGGACGATACGAGTGACAAAAAAAAAATTTCAGGTTCCTGGTTTTAGTAAGGCACTTTGAGCGAATTGCGTCGTAGCGCTGTCCTAAGAGATCTCGTTAGTTTGCGAAAAGCGTTAACGTGTTTCGTGTTCGATGAAGCATATACGAAGACCGGGGGAAGTGATATTTAATTAATAACTTTCGTTAACCGGCCACTCACGGCTCGGTGGTTTTCATCGTGAGCCATTAGGCGACCGAGATCACGTCCGCATAGTTATGCAAATTCACTTTTCAAATCGCAACAGTTCGGTCTTATTTTACCGAAAAGTGATAGTTCTGTGTTACGAGGCTAATCGACGAATTCGCAGCTGGTCTCCTATCTAAGTTGCTTAACGAATTAAATAACCCATTAATTTCACTTTCTCTGGCGGAAATATTTCTGCCAATAACGAGAAGCACCGGAGTCGAGCCTTTTTCTTCTCTGGAATACCCAATTATTAACAGCGCTTTTGCTACTAATTTTAGTGACAATAATTCTAGTAGTAGAGAAGTATTCACTTAGATATTCATTTCTATTAAGGAAGCGTCCATATACTTCTGATCGAGAAGTAATCATAAAATCGTCGCATTGGCTTAGATATGTGTACCATCGAGCAAAATAATTCCGGAACAATACATATTAATTAACACTGTTCCGTTTAATTAGCGTGAATAACGTACGCGAGTGGAATTTCAAAGATTCCGATAGTTCGTTTAAGGAACAACGATACTCGTGTTTCGAAATCTCTTCCGGCGGCTGTGAGATTGTCCCACGCACCGATTTCTACGCTCGCCTCTCAATCTTACGCACGCGACAATGTACTTTAATAAAGCAACTGGCCTGGATACCACGTGCATTCACGATTCGTGTACAATCAGTGTCTACGAACGATGGAAAGTCTGCCGAAAAATTTTAACGAAGCTCGGAAACCGATGAGTAAACTGTGAAAGAACCTTGACACCGATGTCTAAATACTAGAACAATGCTGGCATGTAAATGTTTTCGGAGTGAAATGCTCGTGTATGAACCGACACTACCAGAAATATAAATAATCTGAATTATTTCGAACGAGCTTTGAAACTGTTTTTGGTCTGAAATAGAAAAAGGGCACCGCGATTAGGTCTTCGTAAACTTCACTTTCTGCAAAAATTCAAATTTTTATGGCGTGCGACAATTGTCGAATTTCTCTTGCGAATATAGCGTTCCCGCAACTTTTCCAAATAGTTACATTTCCAATTGAAAACTTACTTTTATCAAAATAGAATATAACTTGTGTTAAAAATTTTAAAAATCTGTTCAGGAATTTACAAAGATTACTCGATACATACGAACGGATTTTCTTGCTTATGATATTAATTAATATTAGATAGATAGTATAGATTAGTACAGATAACGCGAGCAGCCTGTAAATCAGCCCGAGTCGCTTCCTCGTTCGCGCTTGTTCCGCTATTGAAACGTGCACGATATCGCAAAGAATGTTTTACCAGGGTGTGCACCGAGGTCAGTGTTGCTACTTTTTAAAATATTTCACGAATATACGCGTGCTTGCGATGAGGAAGGGTTAATTATCATTGCAAAAGAGTTCGTAGTAGCGTCGGTGGCATGTGAACAGGTGTGGAGAAGTGATTCTTCGCTCTACGATAAGAACAGACAACATTTTATTTGAATGATAGATGGTAAATGAAATTAACGGATAATAATTTAATCGTGACGTTTATTCGATTGAACGATTCAATTTCTGATGTTTTAAATATTTCGTTTCATAGGTAATTCAAATTTTAATTTGAATTCTAAATGTAACGAGCGATAAACAATTGTTTATCTTTTATCCTGTAGTCGAAATTTATATACATAGTGTTCCACTTAATTCTTACATCTTAAATATCTCGCGTGCTTTTTGTGATAGTACATCGTAACACAGCATAATACAATGTAATCCTGCATAAACCAGCATAATGCAGGATAATACAGTATTAACCAACATAGTACAACATAACATAATACAACATTGTAGAACATTATCCAGCATAGCACATCATATAATTGACAACCATGGCAATTAAACGTCGTACTAATACATCGTGATACTATCTAGTACTACCTATATTTGTATTTTTGTTTCATTTTTGTATCGACAAGTAGCTTATCAGTAACGGTGATCACGTTCCTATTAGACAAGCTGTATTTCGCAGAGAAAGAGTGAAAGTATAACTGTTCCAAGCGCGTTAGTTTTCTTCTTTGATTGGTGATCGAATAAAATATCGCCAATCAATAACCCGCAATTCATAATCGCCTATTGCTTTCACCGTGCTAGTATGTAAACATTTCATATTATGCAAAATCAGGTTTCTATAGTCATTGAACCGTGGCCACCGTGGCGTTACAACTGTATAACGCGTATTAACTATTTTGCATTTTCTCCGTTCTCGAACAAGAGCACGCGAGTTATCGGAGAGGAAAAATTGAAGTTCTGCTCAAGTATTCACTTGATAATAGCTGTTATTTCAGAAATCGTAAAACAAGTGTGATGATATATGCTGGTAGCGTATACGTGTATTTTTAATTTCATTGAAACGCAAACTCATAAACATCTCAGTTTATAAATAATTGGACTTGGGTGACTTTCAAGATAAACGGGTCATTTATTAAAAAAATTTTAGATTGTTTTAACGAGTTCCCCAAGGTCGTTGAAAAAGTTTGGAGTCGTTTTATTAAGTCGTTCAAAAGTTATAACAGTTTCTGTGTATAAGAAATGTACATGTAGCCAAATGGAAAACATGCTACCACGTTCATTCAAATAGAGAAATAGTATTGAAGAAATAGCAAGAATAATCTATAATTTTATAAACTAGTAATTCAAGTATCTAAAAAGCCCATACATAAATAATATTTACTAATTGTTTATTTTAATGCATCTGCCAAAGATGTTTAATCAACATCAAGAACTACAAAGAGTATCGACTATTATCGACAAATTCCCTCATCCAAATACTCATGCCCCCCGGATTAATCCAGACGAGAGATCAATCCCATTCGCAACGTGCAAGTACGACAAACAAAGTCGTTCGACAAGAAAATGAACAAAAACAAAAAACTTAAGCAAGAGTTTCGCCAGTGTGTGTAGAAAATGTTGGCGACGACAATGACTCACCGGCGGTGTTCAGGATGAGCTTTCAACCGAGCCTCGTCGAGTCAAGGTGATGCTGCTCCTCCATTCCGCCGAATACTGCCTACTGCCTTCTTCTTTCGTCGTCTCTCTTCTCCCGATGGCAGACTCTTTTCTGTCAGGCTGTGTCAGTCGAACCCGAAACCGAATAATCCGCGAACGGCACGGTTTGTCACCTCAGCAATCGTCTCCCGCGAACGCATCACTCGACTCCGCGATCACTATACCGCAATACCATCGGTATGTTCGACGCTTGCCTTGCCAGGGAGCCTTTTCTAAACGCTGACTTCTGACAGACATGCCTTCCGAGGTTCCGAGTCTCCGCCGGACCCCCTCTTGGCTCTGGCCCCCCTCTTTCTTCCATTGGGTCTTTCAAGTTCGCAGCGACGTGCCCCTGAAGAACTTGGGCCCCACAGGTGGCCATAATTCTCGTGTAGCTAAGGAATTTTTAACGTGTACACTGCGGATTTTTATGCGTTTAAATATTATTGAACGATTAGGGTGGTCCTTGTTTCAATGACTTTTCAAGTCATATGGTCTGCAAAATTTGAGCGCTTATTTTTAACGTTAACATGTGCCCCAAACTTTCAAAAGTTTCAAGTGGAAAATTGCACATGCAATTTGTTCGACTGGTTACATTTTTCTGTATAACTCATTATAACTTAACTATAATTGATGAAATGATTTGAAATTTGGCAGAGTTACTACTTATATTAATGGAAACAATCCCTAAAAATTGCAAATTTCTATTTTAGTTATTATACCTTTTAATTATTATTACCTTATATGTCAGCCTAGTAAATATTAAGTTATTTTTTCTACTTAAAATTAAAGGTCTCGCATCATTACAGTTAGAAAACCTCTTTGAGACCGTCGCAACACCACGAGCAGGGATTGCATCTTCGTAGTTACACTCTTGTCATACTACCGATGCCGATGGTACGTGTACTCCGACCTCCCACCAATCTCTTCCGAGAGGAGACATTCACCTCGCGAAGCCAACTCCCAGCCAGGTATCGTTACCGATGGCTACGTTTCCCATGCAATGTTCGTCCAGCCACTTTTACAGCCGCTGTGCTCGCTCGTAGATCGTTTCGTTCACTCCAACGTTCACGCGTATCCTTGCATTTTCGATAGCTGATGCATCATTGCGGGCAACAGCCACGGTGATCGGCCAACAACCAGCTCCAAGATCCGTTCGTCCTTTGTTCTTGCACGGTCTCCAACTTGCCCGAACGAAACGAAGACTCTTCGCTTTTGGATATCGAAAGATAGATGCGAGAAGGGTATACTCGAAATTGAGCTTGTCTGGAGCAAGTGCAAAATTGTCATCGTAAAGTGGAACGTAACTGGAATGATCTTAAAGTTGGATTTGAGATGATACCGTCAGATTGTACGTTGGATATATCCAACGTTTTTCATTCCACCTCTGTGGTCATCGAAGGGAGCTGCTTGAACAAGTCGGAACCGACCGCGGTGCTGAGGGATGTGTCCGCAAGGGTGCACGGCGGAGAAGTATTGGCGATTTTGGGCTCGAAGGGATCTGGAAAGAGGGCTCTGCTCGATGTTATCGGTAAGATAAGAGTGATTTAGGCACCGCACAGTGCGATATTTCAGCGGTTAAAAATTTCTGACATAGTCACTTGACGATTTACCGTTCGTTTCAGCCCGCAGAGCAGAAGGAGAAACAAGAGGTAGAGTGACGTTAAACAACAATCTATTGACACCAGAGTTGTTCAGACGTCATGGTGGATACGTAGCTCATCGATGTTACTTGCTACCGAGTTTAACCGTTCGCCAAACCCTGACCTACGCGACGTGGCTTGCCAATCTGAACAACAGAGGAGCAAGGGTTCGCCAAACGCTGGCCGATCTGGCGTTGTCTCAAGTGGCGAACAGGTCAGTAAACGATTTAACCAAGCCTGAATACAGGAGATTGATGCTGGGTGTTCAGCTAGCTAAGGACCCCACGCTGCTCCTATTGGACGAACCAACCTGGGACACTGATCCTCTGAACACGTATTTGATCGTGTCCATGCTTTGGTCTTACGCGACCAGAAGAGGATCTATCGTCGTTCTAACGATGGAAACTCCCAGATCGGACGTCCTGCCGTTCGTGAGTCGTGTGACTCTTCTGTGTTTAGGAGCAGTGGTTTATTCAGGACCAACCAGGAGCATGCTGGATTATTTCACTTACATCGGATTCCCATGTCCTGAACTTGAAAATCCGTTGATGTACTACTGTAAGTATCTATTACACGAGACAGATTGCATTCAATGGCGCATTATACAGGAAGGCACACAATTTTATAATGGAATGATATCGAGCATAATACCTTAAAGAATTTAATTGGTCGAGTACCGTGGTTGTTGTTGTTTTATGTTGATTCTTACACCTATTAATCCAGTCTTGGTTGGATCACTAATTTATTTTGCTTCTTGTAATGATCAGAAATGCCAATCAGTAATTTTAATTGCACACAAATGCTTTAGTGTGTCTGTCGACGGTCGATCGTCGATCCAGAGATCGTTTCCTAGAATCCAATCAGCAGATATCCGTCCTGGTTGATAAGTTCAAGGCTGAGGGCGTTATTTATATGAAGGAGGCTCCGCAAGTACCGCCAAATGTCAAAGACACACCACTTGGTATTATGCATAAAGGTCTGGGTCGTGGTATCAAGCCGGGCTGCTTCTCCACTCTTCTTGCTCTTTATTTGTAAGTGTGTACTCCTGCAAATGTGTACAAGTAATAATTTTCTACTAAAAAGTATAATCTTAGTAACAACTGTAGAGAAATCTATTATAGTAAGTCCCCTTCAACAGACGTTACATTTATACAAATTTTAGAAGAGGCATGGCAGCAACGTTTGCCTTCAGCAGGTCTGGGTTAGGACACTTTGCCACCCGACTTTTGTTGCTACCATTCTCCGTCGCCTTAATGAGCATTCTATACTCTCATTCGACTCCTATACAATCCAGGATATTTCTCCAAACTGGAGGTTTAGTTTTCAACGTATTAACGTTATTCTACGTTGCCGGGATTGCATCGACAGCACTACTTTGTAAGTTTTTGCAGATTGACGATTTCTTCTTTCGCACGACGCGTGATGCACAAACGATGACGGCAGGATGTAACGTTTGCTAATTACTCAGTTCCAGGTTATCGTGCCAGATATTATCAGGAGAAACGAGAGGGTCTTTACGGTGGCGCGATGTTCTTAACCGCGTACGCGTTGTTGAGTTTACCGCTGAGCTTTGTTTCGACCATGATTACCATCGGTATTTTAACACCTATCCTCGAGCTGGACTTGTCATCCTGGGCATACGCCTCCGGGGTTCTCTGGGCCAGTTACGTTGCAGCCGAACAAGTGACCGTGGCTGTGCTGATGGTTGTCGGTAGACCAGTGACGGGTGCCATAACGGTCTTGTACATGACATTAGTGTCTCTTGTTGTTGCGTCTGGTGCTATTAGGAGCTTGAAAGGTCTGCCGTATTGGCTCGCGGCTGTTTCAACCGCGTTACCCGCTAGATACGCTTCGTTGGCTTTAAATCAACTGGCCATCGATATGCCCATGTTCTTAAACCTACATTACAACGAAAGTTTCGCCTGTCCTGGAGTACCAGAACTTTGCCGGTATCCAGATGGAAGGACTTACTTGATAGAACGTTTCACACGCGAAGGTGAAAACATTTCTGAAGTGCTGAACGTCGATTTGAACTTATTGATCTCGTTGGCGTTCGCTGTCGGTTTGTGCATACTGAACAGCGTGCTTTATTTGCTGCCGCTTCCTGCAAGAGTGAAGGCCAAATTTAGAGAATAAGCGACGATACTTAAACATTTGTAAATGGATGTCGTTAAATATACTTAAATTATCAAAAACAGTCAACAACAGTTTGTACTGTTCGACTACTTATTCATTTTACATCGTCCATTGCAATTTTAAAACCATTTCAAATCCATCTCCATACCAAAAATATTGAGATCAGTAGAGATGAATGCGGAATGAATTACATCATAATTCGGAACATCATAAATTGTAGAAAGTTCCTTTTTATTTCTAGTTCCTTTTTATTTCAGCGCGTGTATTACAAAATTATATTACTTTCCCGGTTAAGATCTAGCCGCCGCATTATGGTAAATAATATATTTATAGTACAATTATAGTAAGCTATGCGATTGCAATATATTCTTAAAGATACGTATCTATGTATAAAATTGTACAATTGAGGACCACGACGATGGTCCAAACGATAGTTGAGTTTGAGTGTTTGAGAATATCGTTCATCTTGTCTTGTTTAATTTTAAGAAGATTATCGTTGCTATTCACAGTCGTCTACGTCCACCTGTCTCATTTCTTGAAGATCATCAGCTACTGAAAATTCACAAGCGGTAGAACTAACGATTTCGCTTATATCAACTTTAGGCGCAATTTCGATAAGTTTTAATCCTTGTCCCTCGACTACTTCAAACACTGCCATGTCGGTAATTATTAGATCTACGCATCGTTGACCTGAAACCGACACATCAAAAGATAAGTATGTGTCTCTATTTTTGGATGTTGTTTCTACTATAGGTAATATCGTATTATTATTACTATTACCTGTTATAGGCAATGTACAACTCTTCAAGATCTTTGGACTACCATCGCGAGCTTTGTGTTCCATAGTGACCACTACTTTCGTTGATGCTGCGGAAACTAAATCCATTGCACCACCCATTCCCTTTACCATCGTTCCTGGGATCATCCAGTTAGCCAAATCTCCTGTCTCTGAAACTTGCATGCCTCCAAGCATAGTCAAGTTAACATGACCTCTGTAAGAATCGAAATTGAGAGTAATATTCTATTACAGAAATTATTGAATAATTACTTGAAAAATACGACAAACACCATTTGTTTTAGTACGTACCCTCGGATCATAGCAAAACTTTCATCGCTGCTGAAAAATGATGCTCCTGGCAATACCGTGACTGTCTCCTTTCCAGCGTTGATCAAGTCTGGGTCAACCTCATTTTGAGCTGGGTAAGGACCAAAGCCGAGAATACCATTTTCAGATTGCAACGTCACTTTCACATTTTTAGGAATGTACTTGCACACAAGAGTAGGTATACCAACTCCCAAATTGGCTGCAAAGAATTTGTTCATTGAAACCTAAACGTGTTCTACGATTACATTTATTGGTTTCCCGATGTCTTACCATACATTCCATCTTCAAATTCAAGCGCGGCACGCTTCACGATCCTATCCCTTGCTTTGCTCGCTGGTGTTACTTTTTTAGGCTTCACCACCATTTCCTTTGTCATTAGTTTCTAATTTTGTAAGATATAAAGATTCTTGTAAGAGATCGATTTAAATTTTATATAGCTTTTTGCGAACTGTGAACATGTACAAACCTCTATTCGTTTTTCGTACGATGGACCTTTAACAATTCTGTCTACATAAATACCAGGCAAATGCACGTGATCAGGATCCAATTCACCAATTTCTACAATCTCTTCTACTTCGGCAATAGCTATTTTAGCTGCTTTGCACATTATCGGATTAAAATTTCTGGCCGATTTTCTGAAAACTAAATTTCCAGCTTTGTCTGCCTTCCATGCTTTTACAAGTGCAAAGTCTCCTTTAATTGCAGTTTCCATGATATAGTTTCTACCATCGAATTGTGCTATGCTTCTTGGATTTCCAGATATTTCTGCATTTCCATCTTTGTCGTATTTCACAACCACGTTACCTTCTTGGACTAAAGTTCCAAATGCCGTAGGAGTATAAAAGGCTGGTATACCAGCTCCACCGGCACGAATACGTTCTGCTAATGTACCCTATGTGTTCAAAATACTCTTATAATGTACATTGTAACTTTAAATCTAAAATTCCTAATGCTGTTGGTAATCACCTGTGGTGTTAATTCAGCCTCTAACTGACCATTAAGATATTGTTTCTCAAACTCAGAGTTTTCACCGACATAAGAAGCAATCATTCTTTTAATTCTATGTTCCTTTAAAAGTAAACCCAATCCAAAGTCTTCGACACCTGCATTATTCGAAACAACAGTTAAATCTTTTGAACCTTTTTTCAATATAGCAGCTATTAAGTTTTCTGGAATGCCGCAAAGTCCAAATCCACCAACCAAAAGTTTAGCACCATTTGGTATATCTGACACCACTTGATCTACATTTTTGAATATTTTTCCTTCTCCTATCGGTGGAGATAACTTTTCAACTTCTTCTTCTGCTTCAGGACATTCAGTTTTGATGGAAAAATTAACTGTGCATACCTAAAGAAAACAGTTGGTATACGTTCAATATATGAAACGAGAGATAATTAAATGTTAAATTTTAATATATAGTCTCACTTCTAGGTTATGTTTAGATTACCAAGTACTTTTCAATAATATGAACGTCACATACCTTTGATAATTTTAAATGTTTGTAACTATTCCTCGAAACCGTGCATACATGGAAAAGTTTACAGCTGACTCTGCTTATAACGAAAGCCATGACTTTTCCAAAAAATCCTTCAAAAAGTTGTAAGTATGTTTATATAAATAGGTTAACTCGCCGCACGGTGTCGTTCGTCAACGACGACGATACTTATTATATATATAACTACTTTGATAACTGGTTCTTGTTGCTAATTTTTCAAAAGTTAGTTGATTCCCATTGGCTGTAATACATGGCGTGATGAAATGTGTTTGCATAAATTGCAACAATCTCAAGGTTTAATTACAAATTGAACACTATTTATATTTCGAAAAACTCCATTCATCGCGCATTCGCCTTTTTTGGAGATATTTGGTGAAACAAATGTTGATTGTTAATGATAAGACTCTGTGTTTTCTTAAACAGAATTTAATTGCATAATGTTCTAAAATAGCATTTTGATTGTAATTAATTAACAACATCGAACGATTAATGTAGTCGATATCGCATTACTGCGCGTTAATGCCATATGGGTGCGGTCGATGCCGCATCGTCATGTTCTGACAATTACCAAGTTGAAGATTTATCCAAATAGGTCCAGTAGTTCTGGAGTATATTATTTATAAACATACAAACAAAGAACATCCAAATGAAAAAATTCCTGATAAATCATCACAGCTGTTTTCAAAATTTTTTATTTTCTATCTTTTATAATACTATGTATTTATAAAGTTATATCATAAATTATACAATTTCTACACACTAACAGGTGAATAATTTACATTGCAATCATTCTGTGGAGTATTTCTTAATGATTTAGGCCTACGATAGACCAATCATTTTAATCACTGAGCATGATTCAAATTTTGGTAACATCGTTTAACAAATCATTTAGCATGATAATCATGGCTTTGAGTGCTCCATTCTGCTTCCACTTAAATAATTCTTTGTATCATCGATGTCGTCCAGCTCTGGCATCGGTAATAGCACCCCATAATTCTATGATAAAGTCATCATTGAACCCAAAGGCTTCCAAATCTGAATTGTCTATCGCCTCCGCGAAATCGATGCTGTTGGCCTTGCCTTCTGAAAGCTCCCAGATTTGTGTTGCTGTTTTCAAATAAAATTTAATGAATATAATATAACACTGACACTATTGCTTCATAGACAAGGTGACATACCTAATTCTGTATCGTAGATACCCATGAAGCTTTCCAAAATCACGTTGATCTTTTCAATGCCTATCATGGCAGTATCATCCACCTATTGATTAGAGACAAAAAGAAAATAAATGAAGACTAAGATGTTACTAAGATGTTGTCTTAAGATATTGAAACCTCAAAAATTCAAGTGTTCGTATAGTTTTGGTATGTAGCGTAGGGTACCGCGGTTTCCTTTCTCTTTTTAGTCGTAGCACGGTTGGAAGTCTGGCTCCCCTACTCTACCTATAATATCTCTATGTATTTAATCAGCTCTAAAAATGACAGTGGTTTTTTTTTAGTTTCCATGCTTCATGAATTATATATGCAAGAAACTTGTTAGCAAGTTTGCAAGGCAAGTTATGACTCTGGAACTTCAATCCAGGAAATGGGGTCGTTGCCCGTGGAGTGAAATGTTTGCATTTTTGAGCATCTATTTCTCGTTTACGGAGTAGAAGTGCTCCTTGCTATTTTCCCCTATCATATCAATTGAAATCTTTTTAGAAAATCTTGTTTTATTTATGTATGAATTAAAAATAAAATCTAGAAATCTGTCTATAATACATCTATGGTTTTCTCTTGCGAGAGTAGAATTTCTACCGAAGAACTGATTACCATCTCTATAATTTGCGCGCTTCCGTCGGCTTTGAACCTAAGTGTCTCCTTTCCGGTACCGTAACCCGATTTCTTTCCTTTCTTGAGGTCTCCCCGTGGACCGATGCTCCCGAAGCCATTCTTCAATGGCTCCACCAGCCTCAACGTAAACGTGGAACCTTTCGGGATTTCCTTTAGCATTTTCGCCACCTCGAAGTGTCGTTTACCGACCAAATTGGTTGAGTTGATTTTCTCTATATGATCCCCGACTTCTATCACCTTTATCCTGTCGATCACGGATCCTTCCTTAATACGTTTTATGAAAGCGTATCCTGCGCCGTTGTCGGTTATCGTTAATCCCAGAGCATCGCCCGTTTTCACCAACTCGATCTCCTTGGGTCGTCCTGATGGAACAGAATATCTATTTTAATGAAATAATCTTCGAAAAATTGCTTATTCGTTGTTAGGAAAATTTTGTGTTAAGGGTCTATGCTAATCTAGCGGTCGAAAAATTCAGGGACCTTTGGAATTTTTTTTACGAGTAACTACGTTACGGGGTGTTTTAAAACTTTGCGTGCCTATTGATTAATGCTAAAACAGTAAGCTGAATTTTGTTCAAGTGAAGTTTCTTTCGTTTAACAGTTGTATGTATAGCCAACGTTCAAAGGGTCGTGTTACCTTTTTTATGCGCAAATATAAAATCACCGACACCAATCTGACTACCCAGCAGTTCCGTCATCTCGATTTTGTACGTGTTCAGCGTGCAGAAAAGTATCTAAAACAGAAAAGCGATCAGTGAAGAATTATTGAAAGCGAAAATTATAGTTGATTGAAAAATTGTTCAGACAAAAAATAATGCTTTCTTTTTTCTAGGTGGTGACGGATCCGCGATATCAAGGTGACCTTGATTTTCCCCTCTTAATTAAAGAAGTCTGGAACTATCGATTTGGAGCCCACGAAAAAACTACAGCTAAAGTCTAATTTAAGAAGCGGAAAGCCTCTAATCTGTCATACGTATTATCATAGGCTTGCATATTAGCAACCCGTCTACTTTCACCGCGGCTTTTGAGCGATGTTACGGAATGGTAGTTTAATTCTGTCCCCGATTTAACACGTTCACCGCAGCGAATTTTTTCATGGTCTTTCATACTTAGCGGCGTGCATGAGTTAGTTAAACTCTATGCCAGACTTTCATGTCCAGCAGTACAGAGAAGATAAGTAATATAGACTTTTTATTATATAACGAATTCGTAACTCTTAATAATGAATATTTTGGATTTAAACATTTTGTTTTGTTGTAGATCTCATGGAACCCTACATGTAGAAAGTTTTTCTCTAAAGTGAAATGCACAATACGTATGTATTACAAATTTGGTCATTTTGATGACACGTTTTGATTCGTTAATGTCTAATCTACCAGAAAAAATGTACCTATGTACGTAATAGACTGCGTATAAAAAGTATACGAACATTTGGATTTTAATTAGCGAAATTAGCATTTCGACTAGCTTTTTGTGTTTTCTGACAACTGCGCGGCGACCAGCTAGGTAAAAGTGCTTGGAACAGCATTCACAACCTATTATTACATGCCAAGTTACACGGCACTTTTGCGCCGAGAGAGAGAAAGAGAGAGAACATGTAACAGCCAGGTCGACGAGAGGCCACGGTCCGTAACCCATGTTTCCTGTATCCGGAATAATGCTCTCTCCCTATAGGAAGCGCGCGCGCGCCAAAACGTTGAACGCACACTGACCATAAAATGAGGCAATATTTACCCAAAAATTGATCAAACAAAATCGGACATTTCATATGCAACGACCTAATAGATAGGCAAACTCACTTCTTCCATCGGTAAGTCGTAGCATTCCGCAATTTTCTGGTAAAGTTCCCGTACGTTACTGAAACCCGATATCCGTCCTGTAGGACTCCCGTGCGCCAGCTGACAATGGAACACCAAAAGTGGCTTCAACACTTTGGATGATCGTCGTTGTTCTTGTGTTTGATTGGGAGTAGCCGCATTGTTCTTTTGAGCACGCGTGCCGCCCTCGTTGTTCGCGGCTTCCTGGTCGTTTTCGTTGCCAGTTTGATGGCAATTGTTGTTCCCGTAGTGCGTGTTACCGTTTGAAACCTTCTCTAACGTGGGCGACCTTTCGACAACACGCGCTTTGAACAGCGGCATGCTTATCTCTGCGGAACACGCGGTTAGTTTCCCTTTTCGATTAACGTTCGAAACTAGATCGAGAGAAATGGTTGTTATGAAATTATCAACTCTGTATTGCGTGATATGCTGGATAGAGAACCCAATGAAAATAATACCGCTTCGACTAATTAGTTGGCTATACGAGCGCAAGTTACATACAGTTTATTCTTATTTAATAGAATATTAAATCAAATAAGAGTAAGCCGTAATCAGCAAATACTTCATTGGTACGCCTATTATCTGGCCAGTAAATGAACAAAGGAGCTATTAGGAGCTAAGTTTTCGTTGTATTATTTTATTGGTTTGTGTTGTGATGATCTTAACCGATGATCTGAGAATGCGCCAACTACAGTTTGAGAACCGCTGTTCTAGATGATCGGGTTACAAAAAACACTCAGCATGCAAACAATCAAGTGCTCAAGAAAGTGCAATCGGTGAATCCTTAACGATTAACAACCTCTATAACTCGCGTTATGACGCGATTGTTCCGATTATCGTAGCATCCCGACATAAAAACAATTATGAAAGAATGCAAAACTCGTAAACACTAATAAGTTAAATTTCTATAGTAGCCTCACGTGAGCACGAGAACCACTGCACGTTGGTATTAGTTTAATGGATCGTTGACTTTGCGTTACAGTTCTCACAGTTATTAATCTCAACGCGATAATTCATTCATTTCTAATAGCTATTCGACTCTTATAGCGTGTAAAATGACTCAATTACAAAACTAAAGATTGTAGAAAACGACAAGTTTCTCACCTTTTCTCTCGACGACGTAGAAAACGACGATATTAGAGACACTGAGGGAAAATAGAGGACTAGCGATGCGAAGAAACGGTAGCCTGGTAGTTCCAGCGATACCTCATATTTGGCCCACTGCTCGCAGCTATGTTTCACCCGTTGACGATCTTTTCTTATCGTTTTTATCGCCGTCTGTACGGTTCTTATCGTACTGTTAAGTCACTACCCACGCGAGCGTACTGCATCGTAGATCGTTGATCCAACCTTCTTTTCCTCACGGATGCATATGGACAAGCGAAACGTTCTCCTATGTTTTCATTGCAAGCGAGTAAGTTAAGCGATCATTTGGCTGCTCATCGAACGACTTCAGAGTCGTCTGCTAATCCATTTAACGCGGAAGCACTGACCAAGGTATTTCTAAACGTAGGTATGTTATATCTATGTTTCGAACGCGGTAAACTCTCTTTGAAGCACGAGTTCACAAGCATGCGCAAGCACCTCGCGATCGCGATCGCGATCGTATGGATCGTAACTCGCAGGAGCGTATCTCCACACTGTTTGGTTGCGCTGGTTGCGCAGGCTGTGTGGCTATGTGATAATACGGGATACAAGATTCGACTGGAGACATGAACCATGGAGAATTTCCCCTTCTACATTCGAATACCACGAGGTACATGTAACCGAGTTACCGAACTCGGGAAAGCTCGACACTGCTCGCCGCTTCGGAGAGTTTTTCTTGTTGAAGAAGTAGTAAATGGCATCATTCCACAACCATCAAAAATTACTGGTCTTTTAGTGCAAAATTTATGTTTTAAGAAATTACTAAAGAGCAATTTATAGTAATGTACTATACATACTTACATTAACCAAGTGAATGGGTTCTATTCAATTTAAGAAATATGTAAATATAATTTTCTGAAAAGTAAGGACTTGTAAGAAAAAATTTTATTTTATACATTCGACTTAATTTTACATAAAAAAAAAACCTATATAAAATGTTTAGCACTCGTAATACAGACACAATTGTATCAAATTTTCATTTACCATTTCGAACCTTATAATTCTCTGTATAATTATAGTAACTTTTTTAAAAAAGTTCTCTAAATTCAATATAATAATATTTATTAAATACAAGAAGACTTTCGAGTTAAATTCGAGATTTTCTTAAATCTATCCAACGAGTATTGTCAAACAATCTTAGATAAAATTGTAATAATATATTTTTTTTTGTCATATAAAACAGTAACAATCACAGCGCACTTGTTAACAAATAAAATGAGAATGCACTATGGAATACGGTCAGTCTGTGTACAGGATCACATTAACGTGTAGGACTGTTTATACTATCCAATTTATTTTAACACGATCAGTTACTGAATTATATATAGGTTGTCCCATGTAACACTTTTCACGATCAACTTTTTTTTATTGTAATATATACGGAAAACTGATCAACTTTTGTTTAGAATATTTTTTTGTCAGATTATCGCAAGTACACACTGAAAAATCGTGAAAACTGTTACGTGAAACACCCTGTATATAAAAATTGATAGTACGTTTCAATAAGTTATAGAAGGGGGTGCTGTATTGAAATAGCTATGTTCTACGCGTTATTGTCTTATCGTATGTGTACAATATCTATATAGCCTTATAATAATAGGAAAGACTTTTAAATATTATTGCTGACCTAAATGTAGTTCAGGCTGAATTATGAATGCTTTCCATACTTTGCCACAGTTAGATCTGTGTTCCAGAGCTAAATAATTTCTCATTGGCACTAATAAATAATCATACGGATCTGTATTTAATTGATATTCTTGAATTGCTTTATAGACAGCTTTAAAAGGTGGCTGCTTCTGCGAATGAAACGTGCCTCTAGAGCCATGTAAAACTAGAGCTCCTTCTTTTTCTGCCTTGGTACAAACAGGCATGTACATACAATGATCGGGTCTATAATTATATCTGCACGAGTACACGTAAAGTTTTTCAGGATGATAATGAAATATAATGTTTATTATGTCTTGATCCCCCCATGTTATCTTCAATTTGTATTCCTTGTGTATGGGTATCACATATTCTATCCACCTAAATTCTCTCATTCTTGTTAAATTCATCAACATCACACCTGAATTTACACCTAATTTTCCATAATATGGATGCTTTGCAAATCTGTTATACCATCCTGTGTTAGGATCTTCATGTTCCGGGCTCAAAGCTGCCAATTGACTGGTATTCATCTTCTTAAATTCATCCCAAATTTTTTCTGGTGGAGCTAAGAACAAAGTATCTGTATCCACGTAAAGTACAGCATCCGTGTCATTCAAAACAGACTGTAATATGTAAAATACACACTTAATTAAAATAATTATTTTTCACCCATGAAAATATACACAAAATTCATTAGGTTTTAAATGTAGATCAATTTTATTGAAAAATAATAATTAAAGAAAAATTAGCAGATAATTGATTAACTAAAGACTAAAATATACTAATACTTTATGATACACTACATCATTTGAAAAGTGTTGTTAAATCTAAAGTTGATAAGGGATCATTTTTAAATATACTTACAGGTAAAAACAATCTTTGAGCAGCGCAAGGTTTAAACAATTTCTTCCACATTACTGCATCGCTTCCTTCTGGGAAAGTAATAGATTTGACTATAAAGTCAAAAGTTTTGTTCGACATCAGCTTCCATTCTGCCAATTTCTCATTAAATGCAGGAATCAAATTGTTCTCTGCTATAACAATGAATTGTAGAGGTCTATTTGTGAAAACCAAAGCTGATTTCAGCATCGTCAATGCTTCGTTCAATCTGTCTCCACAGACCACAACACATAATGTCACTTCCTCTGTTGTTTGGGGTGATACAATCTTTTTGACAGTTGTTGAAGCAACAGCAGCCTCCTTGGTCTGTGCATCGTATATTTTGTTTGAGAAATTGGTTAAATTGAGCAATATTATTAATGCAACGAAGATAAGGCACAAGAAAAACAATTTATACATAGATTTCATCGTTGTATTTTTCTGAAGTTTCACATCTTCCACCGACTTTCCGCTAATAAGCGATCGGTGGAAGGACTTGGCATTTTGATATCGTTCCTTATTGTTTATTATTCACGAATATAACCTTGCTACGATCGAAAAACGATCACTGATAGAAAACACTATCGTTGTGGTTAGAAACGCAGAGAGATCGTTCGAAGAAAATTGAAAGGGATGTTGAATGCTCTTGGAAAACGAAAATTCTCGTTGAACACAGTTCAAAAGAAAATTTAAATTGTAGAAATGTCTGCGTTCTCCCACTTTCGAAAATATCGATCGATGTGTTCCACCTTGACAACAGAACCTGTTTTTGACACCCACGTACATTTTCGTAGATCAAGTGACTACATAATGTAGATAATGTGACTACATCTGAAAATTACATATAGTAATAACTAGCAATATTTGTAACTATTAATAAATCGAAGTTTTATGCAAAACATGTTATTCTGCACTTGAGTAACTCATAATGTGAAAGTTTATCTCAGTAAAAAACGAGCGGGTTGCTTCGAGCTCCACAGAATTACAGATATATCCGAATAAATATGGACTATGTAGTATGTACCCTAAAAATATTCACTACTATCGGTCCTCTGTGCCTCCACCCAGGTAGGTATTGTATATTTAATGTATGTTGGATAAAAATATGAAAAGACAAGACAATGTAAAAATACATTACATGTAGCGGTTCATAATTAACAGATTAGTAGTAACAGGTTTTAGATTCAAATTACATCATAATAATAGGCTTTGAATACTGTGGATGATAAAGTCCATTTACAAGCACACATGTATAATATGTTTCTCCATATTTTCGCATAGGTATCACGAGCGTGTTACAGATATTCATAATTGTTTAAAATTTAATAAAAAAGAAATATTAAAATTTTTAAAGACATCTTAGAAGGAATTACATTTATTGATTACAAAACTACATTCAAATTTACGCGCCCTTTTTCTTCAACCTCATAGCCATCTAGCGATAGAAACGTCGAACTAATTTTCGGAGTTTGGTCAGCGCCTCTATCGGGAAAGCGCTCAAGTTTGTCGCCGAATAGTTCCCACGTCCACTGCTAGATGGCCCCATTTGTTTTTATTTACCGACACGTGGTAATCAGAAACAAATGGCGCCATCTAGCAGTGGACGTGGGAACTATTCGGCGACAAACTTGAGCGCTTTCCCGATAGAGGCGCTGACCAAACTCCGAAAATTAGTTCGACGTTTCTATCGCTAGATGGCTATGAGGTTGAAGAAAAAGGGCGCGTAAATTTGAATTGTAAAACTTTATTTCGTATGTTTATTTATATCTTGATTGCAATCTGTAATTGTTATGTATAAATGGTTACTTTTATAACTTCTACTAAATCTATATCTGGCCACTATGCGATGGTAGAACCTGGTGAAAGTAAAGCTATGCTTCGGGGGGTCCAAGGTTGGTACAAATACAAAGTTTGTAGTAGATTCATTTACATATATTTTTATACATATATATTTGAAATATTATTTTAACATATATTACAAATATACAGGGATTCAAATAAGAAAATTCTATAAAAATTTCTCAAAAATAATATTACCCATACGCACAAGCGACACTCGCATACACAGACACAGCCACGCACGCACGCACGCACACGCGCATATACTTATATATACATTTGTTTAGGCCTTATGATTTTATAAAAATATATACATTATACTGAATCCTATTTTTAATGGAAGTAAATCACTGGTCCTTCGAGGAATAAAATTAATTATGACGATTAATCGTTAGAATCTTGAAATTCTTTGAAAACATATCTGTGATATCAGGAACTGGACTTATTCGATGCTTGAAAGGTGATCAGTCTGTGGTAATTGAGGAAGGGTTTTCTTTACTGTTTTAAGTGTTCACTCTGACATTTGTTGCTGTGTGTTCCTCCCTTTCTTCTTGTACAAAGTTTTCCTATTTAAAAATTTCTTTATATCAACGGCTAAACTAAAGTCCAAAAATTTTACACGTATCACGACGGTGGTTTCTCTAACGATATATTGTGGTCTAAGTGATCGCAATGTACAGGACATTGATGGTAAGACACTGCACTTGCATGACCCGATCTACCTGAAGTCATAGCTACACCTTGTTCCCAAGTATCTTTTGTAGGATCGTAGATTTCTACGATATTTAAAAAATGTTCACCATCGTATCCCCCTAAAAAGAAGACAATAAAACAAAATACTTGAGAAAAAAGAAAAAACATGAATAAAGTTGAATGTACATAATGAAGTTCAAGAATTCTTACCCATTGCATACAATTTTCCGTCTAGAACTGTTACACTGAGCGCACTGCGAGCAATACTAACGCTACTAACGTATTCCCACACATCTCGCTCCGTGTCGTACCTTTCAACAGAATTTAACTGCTTATTTCCATCGTATCCTCCTACAACATATATATACTGTCCAAGACTAGCTACCCCTGCTCCCGAACGACTACATTTCATAGATGAAACCATCGTCCATTCGTCGTTTTCTGGATGATAACATTCTACAGAATTGAGCCGATTTGTCCCATCGAAACCACCGATAGCGTAGAGTAATCTGTTATTATTACGATTCGTAATTGTTTATTATTGTATTGGAATGTCATTTTAAAGTTTTAAAGCTTTAAGGTAAATAATGTAATTACTTATTACTTTTACCTGTTGACCACTGCCACTCCAACTCCTAATCTTTTTATGTGCATCGGTTTTACATTTGTCCATGAATCTTGGTCTGGATCGTAACACTCAACGCTACTGTGATATTGCGCACCTGCGCTACCTCCAACAGCATACAACAACCCGTCCATCACAGCTACTCCTAAGCGATTTCTTGCCACAGACATTGGACTACAAGGCCTCCATTGATCTGTTACAGGATTGTATTTATCAACCCAATCGCTATCGTATCTGTGAATTCAATGAAAAGTCTCTAGTTTCTTATCTATCCTTCCGATGCTATTTCATTTTCTTTCAACATGCTCACCTGGTCTCTGGTGAATTGTTTCTGCCACCAACAGCATAAAACATGCCTTTCAAGAATGCTCCACCCAAACCAGATCTAGGAACAACCAACTTGGCGTGTTGAGTCCACGTCCTGTCATCCGCATTGTATCCTTCCAATACGTCCAGCGAATGTTTCAGAAAACCACCCGCAATATATATTACCCTTCGAGTATTAGGCGTTCTTTCTTTCACTACCGGCTTCTTGTGAAGAGTCAAATCCTTAAAGATTTGCGCAAGGTATTCCCGACACGCAGGTACTTTTTTTAATACGTCACAGTTTTTCATTTGTTCCCGTAAAAAATTTGGAGTTAAATACTGACACCTCACAGCATGTAGTATATGTTCCATTTTAGGTCCTCTCGCTTCCTCGTTATACTTCACCCATTTTAACACAGCATTGTATACTTCTCTCTCTTCTTGCACATTTAGCTCATCCTTTCTCACCAGCGCTATCAGTTGTATTGCCGATAATTGTAGAAACTCCTCTTCTTGACATATTTGACTAAAATGTTGAACAATAAACTGATTCGCTTTTTGGTTTAAATTGTGACAACCGTGTTGTTCAGCAAAATTTGCAATTCCAATAGCATTTGTGGGATCTAATTGTCTTTCCAGAAAAACGCAACACGCTTCTATGACATTACTAACCTGTATCATGTATAATAATGAATATTAATATATAGTTTATATGAAACACACAGTGGAACATTGATTATCCAAATTATTAGGGAGACAAATTTGTTCCAATAGATGTATATTTTAAAGTGTAAATTTTGTTGATGTAGGAGCTAATGCTACAGACATGTTTTCTGTTTCAATAATCAGTCACTGGGATAATCGATATTCAGATGATCTCTGTATTTCATTACCTGAAACATGGTGGCTGCCGATAAAAGCGAGCACACAGTAATCTCTGTAACCCTTATTTGACCTGTATACATAAAATACATTAGGCGTGCCATAGTTGTCGGACACACACCTTGAAGTTTTACTCTAGTCATTTCAGATTCCTTTAAACCTCCAGTAAACATTGCCTGTAACATTATAAGTAATATAATACGTTTTATACTTATCCATCCATACTACCTCTATGCAAGTTACCTTAAAGTATGGGCTCGCAGCAGCCAAAATGACTTTATGCGCATAGAATAGTTCTGATCCTACTTCGAGTATAACATCGGTAAGCATATGATGACTACGCATTATAAACATCATCTTCATGGCATCTTTAATGTAATTGGTCATGTAAAATGTCATGTCACCAAGATCTCCATGCTTTTCTATTTCTTCCAAATCTTTGTCATCATCTGTCATGAAGGGCAAATTGGATCCAAGGTTCGGAGGTTGGAAGCTACTTCTAGCTCCTTTCTTTGCATAACGATCTTCTTCATCCATTAAAATAAACTGGAATAAACATAGTAATGTAAAGAGTGAATGGTACTAGGATTGGAAACCGAGATGGCATTACTCATTGAATAACCCGATGCAAATTCAATGATAAACAACGGAAATTATGCGAGATTAATAGGCGTTCGTTATTCATTTTCCTGGAAACGTTAGTAAAAATTGCAATGCAAGCAAACACTTACTTGAACGATCGAGGAGCCTCGGGCAGTATTGAAAAGTGAAAATTATCGAAGAAATAAGTTGTTCGATAATTTTCTTGACGCAGACTAAATAAAGAGGGGGGGGGAAAGGTGCGACCGTACGATCATAATTCGACGATTAATTCATTGATGTTATACGATGACGACGCAGGAATTAAACAAATACGTTGGATCTGCGTCTCAACGAGCACGGTATGTCGTTGATCATGGGCACGCGTCAAACACAGAATTAACATACGCACGTGTTTCGACGAGATCTTGAACACTGACAGTTTCCCCTTTGTCGAGAAACAAACATTAGATGTTCCGTTTTGTCACTACACACCACATATACGTATATAGACTATATCCTCCCTTCCTGAATTGTCATGTGTAACGTTTCCGTCGGCACGTTACGAAGAAGCAAGAAGCCTATTACGAATTAGCCTGATATTCACGATCGGCTTCTCAAGAAACCCGTACACTGCCCATGCTTGACACACTTGTACATTCTTGTGTATACATGTACACAACGAGTACGAGTCACGAAACAAGGTAAAAAAGAAGGCGCGACAAGAACGAACGAGAAATTGATATATCGAAGATAAAACGGGATATAACTATTTATATATATATATATACGTGTCACTGCAGTGAGCTGAGAATCGCACAGTTGTTATTGATCGTAATCAAATGTTTGTGATCAACAGAAAACGCGCACAAAACAGTCACGAAGGAAAGTCCGACCGTGAAACAGCACTCGTGATCGTAGGTGACGCGGATGACTTTGCAAATTCTTCCATTCGCTTGCTCTGCTCGATGAAGCACGTAGTTATCGCGTCGCGCGTTGACTCTGTATTTTTCAGACCACTCATTCTGTGCACCTTTGAACCACCGGTTCCGCTCATTTTTACATCTCACGTTTCGATTTATAGATCATTCGGTGTTGTACCATTTATCCGTGTGATCCACATATCGACGATACGATGTTCGTCGGTTCAATATTATCATCGGATGGATGAGATTTTTAAATAATTCGAACGCGTAAGAGGCTACAACAGTAAAATTCAGTATTAATGCATTAAATGTTAATCAGTCGAATATTATGAGATTTCCTTACGCGATCGTAATACACGGCTCGTAAAATGACCATTCGCTTGTAGGCTCAACTTCGCGATTCGCGATTTTTCGGTAGATTTTTCTCAGTTATGCCTTATCCTTATCCGATCGTACTCAACCTTTTTTTAGGTTCTACAAAGTCTAAACTGCAAAACAGGACAACTTTAAACAAAATTTGTTGTTTTTTCACACTTCAAATTTTTTATTTTTTTAACTAAGTACATTTTGGAAAAACCGCCTGCACTGTTTTCGTAGATAAGGCGATTCTGCGTCAAATAAAAAAAGTCCGGACTCGGTAGGTCAATTGTAGCCTGAGTAATTGATACTGAAAGACCAAAAAGTACGATTTTTCAGGAAAAACAAAAAAAGAACAAAAAAGGCGGTTTACGTTTTAGGCCCCTCCGATACCAATAGAAGAAATACCAGTTATTTATCCTATCATATATTATTTTCGTGTATTCTTTTTGTCTCCCTCAATGGTATCTGTATAAAATATGTATTTTTTAAATGAACCAATGACTCAGTCGTACGTTAGTTTGGAATTAGCATATCTATAAATTATAAATAGAATTGTAAATGAATTTTTAATTTCCATATGTTAATTTTTAAAAGTCATCACTGCTAACTACGAAATCATCAATTGTTTCTTCTGTGAATTCAATCTACAATAGAATGCTACTATTGGATTGGATTTACTTTTAAATTGTTGTCTGAGATCGTTACCAGAAAGGCGTCTATTAATTAGGAGACTTGAACAAAAGTTAATTTTAATATATGCTTGTTAGCAAAAAATATGAATGGTTTCTAGAAAACATTGTGAAATTTCAAATGGGTAAAAATAACAGTGGAACGTATCCTAGTGTTATATGTCCTATTTTTTTGATTAATTCAACTACATAAACATAATATTAAAATTAAATTATTAATTGATTAATTTTAAAGAATTAAAAGCGATGGTTATTTTGAGACAATATATTTATTTCTTATTAATATGGAGTTTTCAACAATAACAGTGTAATAGTAGGCGTAACAAGAGAGACGAGGTAGGTTACGAGGAACCTAACCTAATACCGTACGCCAACAAGTCACCGTGATAACAGAATATTCATGATTGTTATGGCTATAAGTACATGTCTTTTCTACTTTATGATCTAAAACAGTTGCTATTTCATTGAAGTTGTAATAAGACAGATTTTGCAACTTTAATGTAATTTGAGTATTAATGGACATTGGTTATTATCATCTCCCAAATTAATAGTGCGATAATAAATCAAATGTACTTGATGAAAATCAGTATGTACAGTATGATATTCCAATGTTATTATAATTTTCATAGATTTTAATCGACTAGCTTTGAGCATTGCATTCTATGCAGTTAAGAAATTTACAAGTCAACTACCATGTTGAAAGTTACATTTTGCAAATATTAAGAATTTTGTATGACATATCAATTGAATAGTGTAGTTTTTTCTGTTTCAAATTGCCGTTTTTCTTTCAAATCTATTTTAATCCTTCTAATCCTCCATAAACCTAGTGTTAATACAGTTTATCGTAAACCTAAACAAGATAATTTTCTCTCAAATAAGATAATTTCTTACAAGGAGCTTTCGCTTACTCATAGTCTATATATGAGTGTTTTCAAAGAATGTTTTTTTTCGTTAAACGAGATTTAATGTGGTAGTAACATTAGTTGGCAGGATTTTGAAATCAATGTAATAGTAGTTGAAATTATGGCAGTGCTTTGTAGTGTATAATATTCTTATTGCCATTAGAGATTGAATTAATATATTATAGCTAATATGATGTTAATAATAATATTTAAGTACTAGTTATTTCTAAGAACTGAATTTGCAAAAATTTACTTTAAATCTATCAAGCGGTAACAGCTTCTAGTCTTCTCTCGTGGCAATCTCTTGCCTTTATTTAATTTTCTGAATGATGTAATTTTAGATCTATTGCTTCTATATTATGGATTTTATCAACTGCTTTGCATACAGATAATGCATTTCGAATAGTATCTGCTTCTTTCAAAATTACCACTTTACAATATCGATTTAGTTAGTGGAAAGAGCAGAGCAATTAAAAATTTATCATTTCATATGTGATTCAATTAAAAAACTATGTCAAAAATAAAATACATCTCTTTCTTAAATTAAATAGGCCGATTTACACTTTTAAACATTAAAAGCAACATCGCCATATAATTATTTGATCTTCTTCTTTAATTAATTTGATTTTTTAATTCATTAGCACAAATGCAATTACAAGCAAATGTAAATTTTTGCTCTAATCTTTCCATACAAAGTTCCAACTGTATAGGTTCTTGTTGGCGCACAATGAAGTAGGGGGCTCGACCTTTAATTCAGTGCAATAATGTCTCTTCAGGTATCTAGTAGAAGACATGTATGTACAAGGACTTTCGGGAGACAGATTTGTTTTATACACTCTGGAACAAATCGTAAAGAGAACGTATGATCACTACTGAACTAAATTACTGGTAGAACCCACTTATCAAGAATTACAGCTATAATTAATTTAATTTAATGAGTCTATCTTTGATTTATTTAGGCTTGGGTGACTCTAAACTGGCCCCCTATATTTGTATTTTGATTACTTCCTGAATAAATTGCAATATATTTGAATCTAACTTAATAATTCCTGTAACTCAAAAACACACAAAAATACATTGACAAAACATTGTCATTTGTAACGCGCAATCGATGAGTTCGATGAAAGAGTTACTCTAAAAAATCTGTATGATACTAACAATAGGCGCATACATATGTATATGTGTATATACATATACATATATGCCCTGATTATGTAAATGACCCTAATGAAAACGAACAAGATAATGCAATTATTCAGGACACTTTCATCTGTAGCAGTCATATGTTATCATGCAGTAAAATTGTAACACATAAGTGCACATAATTGCTAAACGAAAGACTTATTTGCTTGCGGAAGTTGGAACGTGAAGCTCCTGCGTTCACTGAAATTCACACGACATACATTCACGAGAGTTTTACTCGTTAACACTTTCAGCAATTTAATTATAAGTCCGAATACAGCGGTCTAACAAGAAACTATGAAACTAAATAACTATCTCTATGTAATTGTAATATAGCGAATTGTTCAGAATACGATAAACGCTATTCAAGTAAAGAATTGGGCGGATCGACTATTCCTAAGGCCTCGCTCATGAATTATTTTAAATTAATTTAGTCCCACACATTCACGCTACGATCTAAGTTGGATAGCAGGATTAAACGAGTGATTGGAATCACTTTCATCCGATTGAAAGGATTTCGTCGTCGGAGGAGAAACGAAAAAGGGATACAAACATCAATCGACAACGGTAGTTTTCAATTCCGACCATGTCTCGCGTGCAATTCCTGAATAAATTTCATCTATCTGTCTATCTATCAGTCTAACGAACCGACGAAGGATACGCTTTTTTTTTTCATGTAGATACAGCAAACGCACGATTACCATGTCATCTAAGATTTTGTTGATAATCACGTAATGAAGTCATGAAAGAATGAATCATGAACTTTGTATGTTTGCTGATTGCGAGTTACCTACAATCGGTAAAAAAATGATTCGGTCGGTTAAAATTTCATTCGCCTGTAACATTTTCTCTTCGAAATGGGCGCGATAGATTTATGAGATTATGTGTGTTTTCGTAGTAAGTGGTCATTCTACGCCGAGAGTCCTTTGGGCGAGTCTCTCCCTCTATGATCACGAGCATTATCAAAGTGGCAGTATGCGATCCAATCCGACAAAAATTCTGCAAATCAGCGGTTTATTAATGTTTATCTTTATCCTAACGATGGAATCGTCCAAGTTCCTTTATGTGAATAAAGGAATTTTTATCAAAGTTTAAACAAATATCGATAAATGCATAATTGAAATTGAATGAAGAAATATGGCAGTGCGTAACATACAAACATAATTACAATCAAGAGAGACTCGTCCAGGCTGACGGTTAATGTAGAGTTAAAATGCCAACAAGAAAATATTTTAGTAGTTCGTTCAAGTGTCACTACTCGTTAAGACATTTCTACGAAAGTTTCTAGCACTTTTTTTTCTTTAATCAACATATCCTATTATATTATCAATGTACGCAACAACACGAATAGACGAAAGAGATTGTTCGCTCTTCGTAAATCTCTCGTTATTACACGACCCTCTGAAGATTGCCTATGTTTTAAACATGTGTTTTTTTTTTGTGTTTTTGCCTTTTGTTAAATTGTCGGATTCCTCTACAAATTGACCTATAAATCTGATATTGCTTAAATCAATCAAAGCCCCTCAGAGGCAACGATCCTCGAAGCTCTGCTTTCAAGAACTCTTTAAAGCGGCGCGGGCGTGTCGATCTATCAAGGGGGATGCAGGTCGCGATGATGGGCCCTGGCACTTAAAATAGCTTTCAATTCAGATTCTAATTGTTTTTTCGTTCGTTCGCTTACCGATCGGCCCCCCACCACCGGTTGGGCGGTGAATCTCGGCGATGGTAAATCGGCCATCAGTTTACCATTGTCTCTGTTTTCGTGACTTCTCGCGCGTCGTATAGGCTTCTTTATCGGCAGCGCGTCGTCTTTTATTTTCTCGTGCGATGGTCGCTCCAGGGACAAGGTCATTTCTTGGTTCAAAGTGCATGTGGAATCACCGCCAACGCCAACGCCAACGCCAACGCCAACGCCAACGGCAACGGCTTCGGAGGATCTGCTGATGTCGACGGTCCCGGAGCCCCACTCGCGAGATAACTTTCGTCCAATAGCCGACGTTAGCTCGTTATTAGGCGAGAGTAAGGGACTCTTGGACATTTGATAGTTAGACGAATGCGGTGGTCTTAAAGTGGCGAATACTGGGAAAGATTGTCCTCGTTTCGCTGGACTCCGAGAGTATCTCGGTGTTGGCACACCACCTCCGCTGGTCTCACCAGCGCACTTTATCGCAGGCGTGCCAGTTCCGGTTGAGTCGCTCCTGGTCGGGGCTAAAGGTCGCAACGTCGCGCTACCGCCAAAGTGTGAACCAAGACGCGGAGGTGGTGAGCCACCGTCACCGTGACTCAGTCGTCGTCCAACGGTTTCCAATGGACTTCTTGCCCTGAGATTCGTACTACTCAGAGTGAATTCTCTTGGTTTCATAGGGGTTTCTAAATTGATGGGAGATAATCCGAGCCTGGAGCCTGACAAATTGGTCGAGCTTCTGCTTTTCTCGGACCTCTTCGGGCTTCGAGGCATCAGGGGGCTTTTACTTCTACTTCTTTCTCGTCCTTTCACCGTCTTCTCGTCTGACTTAAACGTCGATACTTTTTCTTGCTCCTCTGCCACTGTCTCGATTTTTTCCTCTTGCTGAACTCTGTGGGAAAGAGCCGAGTTGTTAGTTGCAGCGAGGAGTATAACTGAACCAATAAAATGTTTCATGAAAATTTATTTGTCGTTTATCGTTGCTTGTTGCACAACATGTACTTATTGATTCAATTATACTCCTCACTGTACGTTGCTCGATTCAGATTATACAAGGAAATTACTGGCAGTTTTTAATTACCTTCGAATTTCTTGAATCATCTCGAAGAATTGAGCTTTACTTCTGCGTCTTTGACGCTGTTCGTGTTCCTTCTAGAACATGGTTACCTTGTAGATATATGAAGAGGCAGTTACAGGGTTCAGAAAGGAAAAATCACTTACTCGTTTCACGCTTTTTTGGAACAGAGAAGCAATTTGGCCTTGTCGTACCGTGTGAACTAATTCCCTCGCAGCGTGATGCGGTGACACCAGTTCCACGCAATTGATGAATCTGTACAGCTTTTGGGAGAAGAACATAACGTTCCGACTACGCCATATAGAGTCTTCCGGCCTGTGTCTCAATCTGGGCAAGGTGTATTTGTAAAACAAGTGTTCGCCTGCTAGTATAATAGTGCCAAGCACAACACCCATGCCAAGTAAACAAAATACACCAGCTACAGATGCCACGCCTAAAGGTCTGGGTTGTCCTCCTTGCTCGTGTTGGAGACCCGTGTCCATATCCTCTCTTCCTCGAATACATGGTAAACCACCGTACCTACAAAGTTCAACGTACCTTGTCATTTTGAAAGTGAGAAGATTTCTTAAACGTAAGTTAAATGCGAAGGATCCAAGAAATAGAACAGAATGTGTGTGTGATTTACCATTTCTCTTGTAAGATGTCGAGTAACCCGGTACTCGTGTAATTAGCAATTACTTTGGATATACTTTCTTTCAAGGGATGACCTTTTGTAAGCGCAACAGCGTACATGTCTTCATTTATAGTATCTCCAATCTTTTGTAAACGGCAGCCATCGTCAATCGCTCGATAGTAGTCCAAAATAGGAGTGTCTGCTATAAGAATATCTAAACTACCATTTCTTAGCCTTTCTACGCCTTCGGCGACATTCGCCAACGAATATCGAGCCATATGTGACCAGAGTTGTGGGCTTGCCTTTTGTACGTAGTAGTCGGCTGCTGATGCTCTCGGCGCTCCGACTTTTTGCAACAGTAACTGTAACGACATTTATTGTTAAAGCAGCCACATTTCGTTTAACATACTTGAGAATCGATTATAAATACTCACACTTTTATCGTCATAATTGCTTACTGCCGAATGAAAGAAAAGGCCCGCGATCAGGGCAGCTATATTGGCTGTGTAAGAAGCCACGAAAATAACAGAGAAACCTCCCCAAATGTTGATTAAAAACTTGTTAGGCCAGGATTTAGGGGCTTTGAAGGCAACCAGATGCCCGCATAGAAGACCCCACATTACCCACAAAGCAGAGGCAATTGAAAAGTTCTTGCTTCGTTGTCTGCCCCAAGGATTCAGACCAAAGGGGCTGAACCATTCGTACAAAGCCACTGCTATGGCAGTAAAGTTTAGGAATGTGAAAACGGCGATCCACAGTTCCGTACTGAATGGAAAGAGAAACGCAAACAGTGATATCTCGGATTTCAGCTTTGGCGCCGTGAGAAAGCTTACTCCGCTGAAGAAGTAAGGTGTCGTAAAGTCTACTACAGCGGCTCTATGGGCGGACACGCTCAGAGGTGCAAACGCAAGTTGCGCTCGACCGGAAACCAATTCTCCCATAATGCCATTCCATGGACCAGTTCTACCATTTCTCTTGCCGAACAAACCGTCCTTCACCAGGTATAAGTCGTAACGAAATCCTAATTCGCGGGATACCAAGGACATCAAGTCCATACTTAGACCGTAACAACACATCACGGTATTCCCTTGACGACAAAATATCCCTCTGAGACAAAGACCCTCTTGTAAGTTCGTTACCGTAGTGAACGGTGATGCAAGCGCAGTCACGACACGGTACATGGGCATGCCAATCTTTTCACCACCCTGTTCTAGATATGCGGGTACAATTCCACCTCCTGGCCAAATGATGGTATCCAGGTGAACTTCCTTCCCACCTTTAACAGTGCCTACTTTGGTCCATCTATGAAAGGAATTAAGTTATAATTAAGTTATACAAACACAAATGTATTTTGTGCACTATTAAACAATAGTAACGTTTGACAAACCTCAATTGAGTCTTATTTCCAGGGAACTTTGTCGCTTGCAAGTTCAATAATTGAAATTTAGCTTTGTCCTTGGAAATTTGACTTACAGAATTTCTCAATTTCTGTGTCAAGGTCTTAGAAACGTTACTCCTTATTTCGCTCATTAAAAATTTGGTTCTTCTTTCTGGAAAACATTCTGGTACAAAGTTCTCTTCGAGTTGTAATTCTCTTAACCGATCCAACCTGGATTTTACTTCTAAAAATGTTTCGTCCAAAGCCTGAGAAGTTTCTCTTATCATTCTGGATAGTATCGTATCGCTACCCATTAATTTTATGCCAGAAGGTCTTAATGCAAGCATACCGATTGGCATAAAATCTTTTGAATTTAATTCTTTGTCTGTTACTCCGACCTCATCGTCGTCGTCAAAATTAAAACCTTTTTCTTCTTGTTTACTTATGATTTTTTCGTTCTGCCATCTGTATTCTTGCAATCGATGTATATCATTAGCTAAACTTGGTAAAGCATGTAACGTTAATTGGCTTTCGGGTACAAGGTTTGCGCTTTGCTTTATGGTTTCTATTGGTACAGGATTTTCATTTGTTGCAACCGATGCTCTCGAGTTGTGTATAATATGCGAACTGATTATATTTGGTTCGTTAGGTCTTAATTCTGCCTTGAGGTCTAGCCAGAGCCATAAAAATCTTCCAGCGAGCATTTCAAATTTACCGGCAGCTGCAAGTATCCTTCGTGCATTGTTTAAGTCGCAAGCCATTACTATGACTCCTCCGCTTCCTCCTTCTTCTGCTACTCGTCTGATTCTCATTCTTAAGGTCTTGTCATTTGTTGGAAGGTATATAATCGTTCTGGGTATTAAGGTTGGCTGATTAGATTGTAAAAGATGAGTGACTGGAAGTAAAGTGGTATCGATGAGAAGAGTAAATGCATGCCAGTTTGCTCTATGCATTAAAGCAGCTGCAGCTGCTCCCACTTCTTTTGTACTCGAGCCTATACGACTTTCAAATTGTCCAAGGTTTCCCTGCAAATTGTGATCTTTGATTAGTCTTATGCGAATTATTCTAGCGAAAAAGTAAACCCATACGGACCTGTCGAAGAAAATCTTCGTGTGTGAATGGTAACCATAACGCTGGAAGATTTAAAGCAGCTGCAGCTGTCACAAGAAATCTGGCTGCCGATCCTCCCCCGATAATGAGGCTCAACACTGTTTTTCCACCTTTAATTTCGTTACAGAATTTGTTCAGCAACGATAGAGGATACGACATTGAATCCGTCTTTGGTGGAGCCTCTATGTAGGATACGTTCATGTCTGCATGAGACGACTCCAGCCTTGCTTTCTCCCATGCTTTTTGAATATCTGTCTTGAACGAGCTTTGCGATTGAGTCAAACCTAGCACGATACGCCATGGAGCATAAGATGTTCGAGGTCGTCCTTTGAGAGCCCTCGCAGACTTGGTAGTATTTGCAGTACAAGAAGCTACCGAGCATAACGTAACTCCCAGTAAAAACAGAAATACAACTTTCCAAGAGAAGCCAAACATCTTCAAGTTTTTTGTACTTCTCCTCTTCTTTGTTTGCTTAGCATTCTTCGTTTGTGTTATCCATGCAAGGTTCTAATCTATAATTATGACAATACATGAGTAATGTATACTGATACTAAAAGCTGTGATACATAGTGGGGTGTATTAGTTATTATTAGTCGCGAGCACGTTACGAGTCAATATCGTTTTGTTGACAGTTCCAAATAAAAATATTTTATATTTCCAGTACTCTCGCGAAAAGAGTACCATTGTGAAAGGTTGCAGAGTGGTCTTCCTGGAGAGTTTTTTTATCTCATACTTTTGGTAATGCGATTTTCGTTTTCGATCATTTACTTTTTGTTTATTAAATTTTTACTCACAAACACATGTTACACGTAAAATTAGAATTCATTCGGCCGATTTATTTTCATTTCCGATAAACTTGGAATTATTAAAGATAGTTTACCTTTTACCGAAGTGAATCATATGTCGTAGATCCGGGGGTGGATGAAGAAGAGCCCGAAGATTGCTTCTTAGCCACCACATAATAGCTATCGATTAGGTAACCGTATCAATTGTCGTAACATAATGTCAATTGGTCAGTGTGGAAGACAGGGATGAACCGTCACTTGCCCTCTTCTGGACGTCCTACCCAGTGCATAACAGCCATTTTCGAGCAGCCCCTCCCTTTAAATTTCACACCTACACTATTCGTCCATAGGTACATCTATGTATGCAGTACTTGTAATTTATTTTACCGTAATCATCAAATAATCATTTTTATTTCTCAATTTTAAATCGTTGTATTTTTTATACTTAATTACATTGTAGTAATTATGAATTTTTATATAGTTTTTATACATATAGTTGCTGTAATTTAAACTGAACTTTAAAATCTCATTATTATTAAATCTTTAATTTTTCAAGATGACGGATTATAGTTAAAATAGTGATAAATACTCGATATTGCAAATTTGAAACAGTTTAATATGCGATAGATCGCCAGGTCTCCCATGTATGGATGACAGGGATTTTCACTAAGGAATTAAAAAATTAATTCTGAAGATCAAGTGTTACAGAAAACAAGTCTGGATAGTATTCCTGAATTTTGATGTGTTAATAATAGGGTACAGGATGCAAAAGATGTGTATAAACTATTTGGCCGGAAAATATCTTTATATATTTGGAATCTTCCTTAATTTACATATGCCTTATATACATATATGTTATGCCGCAGTACACTTAATACAGTAAGTGATCTTACAAGGCTTTATATGATAAAGATGCATGTACATACACAGTAGCAATTCAAATGCAACTTCAACTTCAACTTTTGCCTTTGCTATGAATCCGTTACTTTGTCGCTACAGCTAAGATAACATAGCTGGAATGTAACACGGAGTTGTCTTACAATTAAATATAATATTCTCGGGTCTTTCCACTAGGAACTACCTTAATTATGGACATAGATTTTATTCTCTGTAACAAGTAACAGACATTAAAATTAACTAAATAAATTTTGTTGCGATGCATCATTTTCGAACGCGCTCCAAGCATTATTCAGTTCCATAAAAATCAGTTTCGCTATATTTTCGTTAGCTGTTCCTGCTTGCTGTAAACATAAGGAAAAAGAAACATGTATAGTTATCGTTTAAGTTGATATGTATGTATTCCTTATGTTTGAATTTGAATGCAACGCATGAGATACCTTGTCTGGATGCACAGCCAAGCAAGCTTTCCTATACGCTTTCTTAACATCCGCAGCTGTAACTAATTGATGCATCTCGCAACGTTGCCACCTGTCAGCTTCTGGCCATAAAACAGTATGCATCGAGCAGAGAAGAGCGCGTAAATTCCCCTTTTTACCTTCCGTCCATTCAGCTATTTTTAGTCGATCCGGATCCATGGTTTTGGCAGCTTCTACTTTCCGCATTTGATTTATTGTCTTTGGACTATCCTTCTCTGTTTTTCTCGAACTAAAAAAATTATATCCTTGACTCCCGAGTAAATCTTCAAAGGCATCTCCACTTGATTTAGTCGATTTATTGCCAGATGTACCGCTCTCTGGGGTATTGGTCTCGTTAGTTACATTGGATTTGTGCGTATTAGGACTCGAATGAATCGGTGTACTAGCCGGCGCAGGACTAGCAGACTGTGGAGTATTTGAATTTCTCGGTGTACCGTTCCAACTCGACGTCAGACCAGAGCCTAGGGAACTGGCAAGATTCGCGAATGGATCTTTGTTTTGTGCTGCAAAGTTTGGAACGCTCGAATTCCGTGGAAAGTTTTCCTCGATATTCGGAGACTTTGCAGGATTAGGTGTAGCATTTTGCATATTTCCCAAAAGATTCTTCGCAGAATTTCCAACCAATGGATCGAACAACAAATCGTTAACTTCAGGTTTAACGGTAGATTGACTTTGATCGAAGAGTAAATCGTTCACGTTTAGATTATTGTTAGCATTATCGTTTTTAGTAGACTGACCATGCTCGAATAGTAAATCATTCTGAACAGGATCGCTAATCGTGGGTACCGTGTTTTTCGCTTCTTGCTGAGTAAAAACACCAAAACCTCCTAAGAGATCACTTTCATTTTGACTAGAGTTAGAAAAAATATCTAATCCTGCATTCGCTGAACGTGGAGTATTTAAGGTACTGGTGTCTGGCATCCCTAGGTTCAATAGATCGGCTTCTTGGAATTTAATTTCCTCGTTTGTTTCTTCTTCTACGTTCTCTACTTCCTGAGGTACTTCTTGTTGTACGTTAACGTTGCTTGGTGCTTCGGCTACGGGTGCAGTGGGTATTTCTTTCTGAACCTAATTATAATGTAATTAAAATATTAAAGAAACGATATTAACTGGATTCGGTTCTACCGAGGCCTCTATCTTACCTCTTCCGATCGAGCGGTTCTAAAGTTTTCTAATGTCTCCTCCATTTCTAAAGTTGATCCAAATAACGCATCGGGTTCTGGTTTTGCCGAGGATAATTCTGCTTCCCATGGCGCCGGAACTCTAGCTAATTTTGGATTCTCTTCGGCTACACTAATATTTAAAATGACGCGGAACTTGCCGCCAACTTCAGGTGCATCGTCTAAATCTTTTCTCTCGAACGTTAAAGCAGTTTCAGTCAGAGGTATGTAGCCCGTATGAAAATGAAACGATGCGATCTTAATTCCGATCACGCGGCCAAGTTGTTGCCGAGCATGAAATATCACGATTGTAACGTCTCCGCGAACCGTTGCGTTAGCCAATGCTAAAGGAACTTTTCCCTCCATCATACCGAATAATCTCATCTCCTCGTACTCTGGTCGCTTAGTAGAGTAAACTAACGCACCGTTACTATAGACATCAATGTACGGTCGACAACCGTCCTTTGCTCTTGTGAACAACGGTACCGGTTGTATAATTAAAGTTCGAAGAGTCAACGGTTTCGTATGGGGAAGGACACCGCTACTCAATAAACTCATGTAATGAATACAGCGAAATTCTGAAGGTTGTAATTGAGGCGGCTGACAACGTCTTGTTGTGAATAACGCTATCGCTTCTTCGGGGGTTCTTAATGCTTTAGCATAAATAAGTAATGTACACGCAATTGTAGCGCTTGCACGATATCCGTCCTGAAATTATATAATTAAAGATAATTCTTCGTTTGTACGCGTTCAAATATTGCGAAATAAAATGTCTCACGTTGAGTAGCCAGCAAGCATTTACTATCTTTAGATACTAATGTATTTTAACAATTACAAATTATGAAATTACACGTATATGTTATGTTACGTTAATAAATGCTACTCAACATGAGACGTATTTAAACATTGTTGAAATGAAATATACTCACAGTACAATATAACACTACAACGTGATTGAAGTCGGCGTTCAAATATCGATAGATATCTTGACAAATTTGATATAATGCAGAGAGTAAAGGAGCATTCGAGTCCGACGAAGCATAGGCGAATGAACAATCTATATGTCTACCGGGAAGTCTAGATACGTTGGGTCGTCCACGTGACAAGTTGTATAATTGAATGCGAGCAGGAACTGGATGCCGTGCTTGAAGAAACGCTCTAACATCCTCCACGTGATTGGCTCGATAGGCGGACTCTATTCCATCCGCTGGATAGGGCATTATTAGTATACGAGACGTTAAGTAACTTGCGTCTAATTCAGTTCTAGCCATGCTTTGTTGCACAGAGTGCATCACTTTACTTGAGGTATCCTTTAAGTTACGTAGAATGCTACCAGCACCACCCTTTAATGAACTAAATAGGCCTGTCGGTTGAGCTACAGGAATTTTTGCCACAGCCGTTTGAGCTGGTGCAGGTCTCGGAGGTGGCATATTTACCGGAGGAGAGGGTCGCGGTGGTGGAGTAGGTGTAGCAGGTGGTGGGGCGGGTCTAGGAGGTGGCGGGGTTTTAACTACGATTTCTACTTTCGGGGGTTCTCTGGGATCAAAGTTATTAGATTCAGCTATCGCTGCAAGACGTTCCAGAATCATCGATGTTGCAAGTCTTCGAACAGGAGACACTTCTAAACATCCCTTTACTATTTCGTGGACACAGGCTAAACGAGGATTGGCAGGAATTGCTGGATACTTGCCATTAACGATTGCAAGTTTATTACCTGTAAAACAATATAAGGCTCAGAAAATATTGATCTTTATCTTTCGTACACGTTCCAATGCATACCTTCGGGAAATGGATGCCTTAGCGTTATTAGGGAATATAAGATACAACCCAGTGCCCAACAATCAACCGGTGGACCGATAGGCTCGTTATTCCATGTATCCATCATTTCAGGTGCACGATACATAGGTGTTGTATATTTTGCCATTTGATCTTCTAAAGTAGCACGTTTTTGAGCATTCCATGATTGATTTGGTAAAATCTGTTGAACGGTAACACTTCCAAAGTCGCAAAGTTTAATCAGACCATCATTTCCAATTAAGAAATTTTCTAGCTTTATATCACGGTGTATGAGTGGTTCAGGCTGTTGACTGTGCATATGATGTACAGCCTTTGTTGCTTGATACGCTATCTTACAAATTTGGGCAAGACTCAAAGAATTCGATGATAAGTTTCTCAGTATATCCGCTACCGTGCCACCTGAACAATATTCCGTCACCAATAAATATTCATATCCGTTACGATCTTCTCGCTCCAAACGTTGAGCGTATAGGTACTGAATTATATTTGGATGACCCGATAACCTTTTTAAAGTCTCTATCTCTTGTATAATACTTTTGTTTGCATCTTCATCGACTGCAATGAGCCTCTGAAAATATGGATACACGTCACAACAAATTCTTAATTCGCTACATCTACAATAATACAAATACATCGTGGCTCACCTTAAGCGCATATTCTTTTCCTGTATTAACATCCTCTACCAAGAATACCAAAGCCCAACCACCTGTTGACACAATGTTTGTAGTGTATTATCTAAATGTTGACAGTAACGAATGTCTTAAAGACAACTACTTATTTTTCTCTAATAACAGATAAAACAGTAATACGAATATAACCGACTGTGTGTGTTTTTAAATAAAACACGAGGTTGCATAATTTTTCACCATTCCGATATTCAGTATAAATTACATGCGTATAACATGAGTTGTGATATGAAACTTTTCTTTATTAATACCTAATCATTATGTGTGAGACATTTGAATACAATCAGTTCCATAAATATTCGTAATTTTTGAAATTCTGGATAAACTTTATACATGTATATAATAACACATTCATTCGGAAACCTCGAACCTATCATTTAATTTAGACAAATTTCTTCAATGGACATAGAAAGTACAAATACTTATGGGATTGACTGTATACACCAATAATTGATCTTGTTCGATCGTGTCTGAAAATTGATTAGAACAAAAACGTACCATACCACGGAATATTCAGTACGCACTTGTAATGCACCGTTAAATGTCAAAGCACGATTTGACACATGTCAAAAGGTTGATAGTTGAGTGTGCTGGCAGAGTATGCGTGTGTTTCGAGTTGTTTCAAGATAATAAAACAAAGAACGAATGCTTGTATAAGGCTACCAGGAATAATCATTGGCCAGGAGTGATTTTATTTGAACGAAATGGTATAGGAATCGAACGAGGAGTTGACAGAAACTCACCCTCGGCGAGTAGCCTGGTCACGCGTAATTTCACATTGTTGATTTCCAGTATTTGTCCAACGTATTCGTTTGTATTTGTCGCTCCATTCAAGTATCCCAAAGCAGACCTCAAATAATCCGACATATTTCTTTAAAAATATCCCTTAGAACCCCCGGAAAGCGTTCACCTAAAGTTACAATGCAGACAGCCGATGCTGTCCGGCCATACTGTCTTTGTGACGTCTTACCAGTGCTGTACATATACATTTTTCGCATCGATGATCGTCAGTGACGCACTCGCCAATTTAACAAGGGGTGCAACTACGAATTATAACATTTTATTAGATTATTGAAAGAAAGTAATTTCCAAGCTGTTTTGAATGTGGCGCCAGAAAATCTGTAACATGACGTTGCTCTTTTCTTTTCTGAAACTTTTTAGTACAAGCAAAACCTTCGTCTTATCGAGTGTGTGTGTTCCAGGTTCCAGCGTTTCTTTTTACTAAATTCACCCTAAAACGCCTACATTTATTTGATCGTAAAGTTTGTAAAATATTCTTTATTTTGAGGAGGTAAATGGTAGTAAGTGTTCCTTTGCATCCATTTTTGTTGTGCCACTGATGACAGTAGAAACTATTATTGACAAATTTTCGACCGTATAAGATACATCACTTTCGGTTCACGAAAGCTATACCAAATACAATTGCGAAATAAATAATGTTATTTAAACGAAGATACAAATAGTATTATGAAAGCTATACATGATACATTTGCGTTCTGTTGGATACGAGGACTGCTTATCATTATCAAAACGATATTAGACATACAGTATACATATATCATAGTCATAGTATACATCATAAAATAACACTCTCTGATAAATGTTTATCGTTTACATAGAAATGAAGAAAGTCTGAAGAAAATTAATCTAAATTTTTTAACGGTCCTATGCCTTCAATTTTGAACAGTGAACAATTTTATCAATTCGAATTAATGGAACGTGCGCATGCGTGTTTCGCGATGTATGAGAAATTTCACAAATTTCACAATTCTACGATGCAAACTAGTATTGTTTTTCTATCATGCTAGTATTTTTGTACTATATTGTCGTCGATTCAATCATTATCGACAATTAACAAGTGATCTGTATAGGTTACTAAGATAAGCAGACTAGTTCTGATTTTAAATAAATATATAGTTATGTTTTATTATCATTCTACTGTCAAACATACTTCAATAATTGTCATAACAGTGTTTATTCAATTTCAGGTGCGCTCTGGATTAGAATTTTTGTCTGTCGAAAGCTTAAAAATGTCCAAGCTTGTGAAATTTACAAAACTTAGATCTACTACAGATCACACGTTTTGGGCAAAATTTGCAGAATTGAAAATAGACAAATTCAAATTGGATGAGAAGGCAGTAATTAATGTATGGGGAAGCTATAGTCTTCAGTCTTCGAATGAAGACAATACCAATCCCTTGGTATTGGATTTTACATCGTTTAACGAGTAAGTGTACATATGCAGGATAAAAATAATTATTTTGACTTGTTTACATGTTAAGTAAAATAGGTACTAGTTGAAATCAACTCCACATAGGTCATTTTTAGAGACATAAAAACCGTTTCTCATAATTCGTCAATAATTTGTTGCGGAAAGATGATTAATACAAATACTTATGAAGCATTTCGGCAAACCAATCCTGGAACATTCATCGATACCTTGGGAAAAGCTGTTATGGATAGTATTTTAGATGGATCTAGTTTGCAAATGCCATGGAAATTGTCGTTGTTTATAGTATTAGCATATTCAGATTTAAAGAAATATAGATTTCATTATTGGTTCGCTCATCCAACTCTATTGAAATTACCTGAAATCTATTATGAAGAACCTCCAAAGTCGATTAACGTAGAATTCACAGTTACTCAAGTAGAAGATCTATGTAAAGGTTTTCTCCAACTGGACAGTGGATCAAAAAATTACTTTACAATTTTAATATCTAGTGAAAATAATATGAGTATCGTCGATCTGGCAACAGGCGTAAATATAATCAAGATGTATAAAAGCAATGAAAAAGAATTACAGGTATTATATGTACTTTTATGTAACTATAATGCATATTTTCTTTCATGCATTTAAGTTATTTTTTAGGAATGTAAGGACATTTATTTTGGATTTTACGATCCTTGTACAAGCCCTGAACCAGGATGGCCTTTACGCAATCTTCTTTGTTTATTATTCTGGCATTGTCCTACGTACTGTTTTACAAGAACTATTAAAGTTATATCTATAAGAGGAAATAAGGCACAAAAAAGTATTGTTTTCAAGCTTAAAGTTCAGGAACACGAAAATAATAAAATAATTAGAGATAATTTATTTGAAAGTCAGTTAGTAGGTTGGGAGAATAATGCAAATGGTAAACTAGGTCCAAACATAGCTGATTTATCGGATACAATGGATCCAGCAAGGTAGTTTTTTAAAATAAAAATTTGATACTATTTTTATTTGTACATAAATTTTATTTTCATCTTTACTGTTTATTAGGTTATCAGACAGAGCCATCAATTTAAACTTGAAGTTAATGAAGTGGCGTCTCGTTCCAAACCTAGATTTAGAAAAAGTTAGTAATCTTAGATGCCTTCTACTGGGTGCTGGAACTTTGGGTTGTTCCGTAGCAAGGGTACTTCTAGGTTGGGGAGTGAATAACATAACTTTTGTTGATAGTTCTAATGTTTCTCACAGTAACACTGTAAGACAAAGTTTATATTGTCATCAGGACGCCGTAGAACATAAGTATAAAGCTTATGCAGCTAGAGATGCGCTACTTAATATAAGACCAAACATAGTGAGTATTCAAGAGTTTCCTTAAATAAAACTTGATTATACAAATTACACCAACACCATAGAATGCAGAGGGTGTGGTTCTACATATTCCGATGCCTGGACACGTTGTTGGTAAAAGTATGATGGAGTCGATGAAACAGTCATTGAAAAAATTGGAAGAACTCATTCAAAACACTGACGTCGTCTTCTTTCTTTTGGATTCTCGAGAAGCTAGATGGTTGCCTACTGTATTATGCGCGGCAATGAATAAGATTGCTATTAACGCTGCTTTAGGTTTCGACTCGTTTACTGTACAGAGGCACGGTACTCGCAATTCGTCTATTCCATCTTCTCCAGATTTAGATATAAAAAACCCTTCTGGTTCGGATTTGGGTTGCTATTTTTGTAACGATGTAACACAGCCCGGAAATGTACGTATATTAAGAACTACACTGACTTAGTTTCCTATTGTTTGGTGTTTTAATGAAGATCGTTATTTTGTTCACAGTCTCAAACTGATAGAACGCTAGATCAACAATGTACTGTTAGCAGGCCAGGCTTGTCGCAAATTGCTGCAGGATTAGCCGTCGAATTGTTGATAGCTTTGTTACAACATCCTCAAAGGTAAATTAGAAAATGCGACCTTTGAGTAACTTTAAAGGTTTTTTAAATCGTGTAACGATTTGTTCCTATATTTAATAGTATCGAGGCAGGAGCGTTAATGGGTAACAACAGAGACAATATGAGCTCGCATGACACCGAATTGGTTGGTTTGTTGGGAGGTGTGCCACATACGATACGCGGATCTCTGTGGAATTATGATATGCAGTTAACGATAACACACAGATTTACATCCTGCACGGCATGTTCTGTACCTATCATCACAGAATATAAAAATCGTGGTTTATCATTTGTACTTGATGCGTGTAACATTCCAAACTATTTAGAAAAATTATCGGGACTAGAGGAAATACTTAAAAGGCCCGATTTAGACGAGGTATATATTTTAAAAATATACGTTTATTGCTTTTTATATACGAGAATGATACACAAATACAGAATGATACAGAAATATTGTTAGTATTGTTGTATGTATAATGTAACGATTCCAACTTTAGCTTTGTTATACCTTGGATAACTTGAGCGACGGCGAGGATGACAACGGCGAACAATTAAATGTTATATCTTAAAAACTCATCTATGCGTCCACACGCTTTTAATTCAAATGAAAATGTCTTAGTTACATATAGAATTGAGACGAACTCTATGTGATGAATAATTGCATAATTGTATTCGATAATGTCAGTATTCAAGGATCTATATAATTGAATTTTAAGAGTGCAGTGCTATATGTATCTGTCATTGTGACGTATAACCTTGGAATTGTGAACTGTTATAGACACGACGTATAAATAAAATTTTTATACAAATCGCAGTATATAAGAACACGATATATAATGTAAGAAACTGTAATAAGTTTTTCAATCTTCTTTTTTATTGATCAAATAGAGGAAACATAGAGAAATAAACGATGAATAAATCATTGAAGTTGCTTGGTAAGACACAGAATAAATATATTTTACGTAATGACTCACAAATTCCTGTATTACTTTTTAGTGATGCATCGTTAAAAATTCTCATATTATACATTATCTCTTTACATAATACGCTATTGATCGAAACAGTTCTTGTTCGAGTAACACTTATTTGTGTAAAGATATTGCAGAAAAATGAGGTGTACCCATATGTTATGTCAAGTTCTCCGATACTATAATATTTTCTACCATCCAAAAAATTTCTCAAACACGAGCAATGAATTAGGGTGAACTATGAATTTTCATAAACATTATCAAATATCGAATCATATTTACACAGAGCGTGGCGTAAGTATTTTTCGTTGCCTAAGAAATTTGTGAAAAACGAGCAGGATGATGAATGAATTTTCTTAAAGACAGAAAAGCATCTTAAAGGGTAACACGAAGCACGACATCGAACCATATTTACACAGATCATGGCATAGAGCGATATGGAGCGATTCAGGATTCAGCGCATACAGTACAGCATGGTTGGCAGTTTTGCCTGTAGAGCGCGCCGGAACAACCGAATGCCATGCATTCCAGCGTAATGTTCAAGTAGTAGGGGAAGCCGAGGCTACCTTTCGTGTCAAACAGGCCGTGTTCTGCGTGTCCGCCCGCATACCATTAGATTTTCATCGTTTTCAATGAAAATACGTGCCCTATCTCGGCTCGACATGCCAGGAAACGTTGTGCTAGATGTTTGATCGTGTGTTCACGTGAGTGTCATCGCTCAACGTTCGGTGAGTAAAGACATATTCCAAAGGGAAAAAAAACCGTTCGATTTTACCTCGAGGAATGCGTGCGTTCGTTCTCTTTTTTTCCATGCTACGCCACATTCCTTTATCGATTCCTGTGACCGACGGACGCAGTACTCGGAGAAGGGGAAATGCCTTTTCGTTACTCCTCGTGGGAAAAGCGTTGCAAAGCTCCCATTGTTAGCGAATACTTTGTTGAAAAATCCAACGATTCACTTGTCCGCCAAGTCTCTTATTCCGCGGCATTTCCACCGATTTTTCGCTCGTAACGCTTCACGTCACTTGCTAAGGAGTCGAGTGTGTCGATATTTACGCGCCGCGTCATTTTTTAGCTCACGGCGTTTACGTTTACGTTTCTAACGGACATGAACAAATGTCTTATTCAAATAAAAACGTACTAATAACCAGTAAAGATAAACAATTTTCGATCGGTTATTTGATGGCAGTATATTAGAATCCGAGTTATATAAAATGAAATGATATTATTTCAAGTTGAGATTAATTTGCTATTCAGAGTTTTTTTCCTCGTCGTCTATTCATTCGAATGAAATTTTGCTTGGACTCGCAACGCGTGCGTGCTCGCTCCGTGATACCGAAACATTCGACGTTTCGTTGATTCATCGCTTTCGACGAATTCCATTTACCGAGAGGCGGACTAGCGACCGCGATAATTTGTAATTCGCTTGACTTTGGATGGGAGCGTTTAACGATACACACCGTGGCTCAAACTCTGCCGATCTCTCAAATATTAACTCTACTTTAACTCTCTCCCAGTCGATATAATACGTTCCATAGATTCCGACACTTCTCTTATACATGCACCTCGTTGTTCCATAATACATTTTCGTCTTGTATGCGATAGCATCCTTTCATTCGTTAGATTGCAAGCAAAGGATTAACGTTGGGTTAGGTTACAAAACAGCTTTATTCTGTTCATCTTTTATTCGTCATTCGAAATTTTCATCTAGATAAGAATTGTGCCCATTTGCGGTATGAACAAAGCGTTAGAGATTTTCACTGACTCGATTATAATAATTATACGCATGTAACGCTCAGTTAGGTTCTTCTAAGAGTCGAGGAAAAGCTGGTGAGCATTTAACCTGAAGGTAGGGGTAAAAGTATTTTATCCGAATTGCGAGATCGCTTGCTCCCTTTTTCCCAAGCGAAAGGGTATGCATTATTATTCTTTCTCCCTGTCGTATATCTCCCATATTTTATTTATCTACAGGGTGTGCGCGGTAACTGGCGGTACAAGCGAAAAGGGAGTGATTCTACATTCTACATGAAAAAATAAGTCGGAAACATAGAATACAAATTCGTTATGTGAATTTTTATTTTCAAGAAAATCGTCTTTGAATTTTCCCCGGATACTGGTGCACTTGAACTATATGTATAAATTACATAATAATTTACTGCTCATCTACATTTCGTGAAATAGGAGAAAGGAGAAGAATTCGTGGATAATATGTAGAATAGGTTGTCGGTTTAGCTGTTCTTTGGATGTTATTAAGATGAAATTGGGATGCTGTACGACTGGCGCCGGTTGCGAGGAAATTTGGAAAGGGACAGGAACAGCACGCACGACGTAGGAGTAAGATGTACGGTGTCTAGCAATGGACTCGAAACGTCGCGAAATCGGCGCTAGAGGATGCATTAGGATGCATTTCTGCGAACTTTAGTAGCCATGAAATGTTGCTTAGTATTATAATTCTAACAGGTTGTAGATGTAATCGATAACTACAGTAATTGTAAAAGAATAATAATAAACAAAATTTTATGGCTACTAATATTCATATAGGTGTATCGCAGTGGTCATGGTTAATCAGGTTAATGAATACAGAGGTACAGAATTCATTTCTGTTCATTAAAAATTCCAATCCGAAGCGTACGATCGACATTTAAAGTTTCTATTTACTGATTATTGAAGCGGAAACTGTGAGTGGATAGTCAAAATGTGTGTTGAGTCTATCGCTAGGCAGCAGTAACGGTGGGTGGAGTGGGATCGTGGTGTCCGTACGGCAAGAGCGGGGTGTGTAGGGGACTCGCGAAGCAACGCAGGGTGGGTGGGATGAGGTGAGGAAAGAAGCGAGAGGCGGGCCTCTGGTGAGGGGTCCGCATTCCACAGACAATGTCACGTTTTTTAATCCCCGTTTTACTTTATTTGTGCTGGCTTCGGCCGCGAGGAAGTCCCCCAAACAGTTAAGTTCGACTTCTGTCCCTAGAGAGCGGATTTCTACAACGGTGTCGGGCTTCCACCGATCTCTCGCGGGTACCCCGACCCGTGGTGAACCACCTGGTGCCTCCTCGGGTCAGCGAAGACCTGGTGCTCGGACAGCTCCGTCGCCTCGGTTCCCACAATCGACGATCCGTCGGGAATAAATTCGACAACGAATACTGACCTCGCGAACGGTGGCTGTCCAGGGTGCAACCGTTGAAGAGGATCCACAGGCGAGTCGAGGAACCGTCGACCATAGGGAGGATATGTCTGCAGTCGAGAGCGCTTTGGACGTCCTCTCCAGGGCAGCGACGATGGTGCGAGGTCAGTTTATACGTTGAAATTCCTCGGGAATTAACGTTTACACACGATACACTCGCTTTATTTAACCCTTTATTTACTGAATTTCTCAAAAATTTTTAAATTTTAGGCGTCCATCTTGGTCTTATATCATCTCATAGAGTTGTCTCTAACGAGCTTCCAAAAGAAAAAAAGCGTGTGCTGCCAATTAAAAACGAACTTCATACAAGTGGACTTGAAAGTCACAATAGGTTTCAAAGCGTTTAGTTAATACAGTACCATGAGAAAATTGACAGGACATATTAGTTCCGTCAATAAATAAAGGGTTAAGGGGTACACACAGTTGTTGTAGATCAAATTCAAGAATTTCTGTTTTCAACATTTAAATACGTATTTTAATTTTCCAATACAAAGTGGGGTTGAACTTTACATTGGGCTACCATCCACTTTCTCTGGCGCCATCCACTCGTCGGACACTTTCTTCGTCGAGTAATTTCGGTACTACCGTAGGAATCCTTCAAGATTCGCTAATTAGTTGCCAGTACGTTTATTTCTGTTGGAAGATTCGACCTAATTGTGTAATGATCGCAAATTCTTCGGTCAGAGAATTGCCGAGGATTTATGTAAGAAGAGGAGAAGAGCTCCTTGCAATATTTCGCCCCAGTTCGAGGCCCGCATTCCTATGAAATGCCAATTTCACGTCGAATTAGATAACATTGTGCAGTGTTTATTTTAGATTCCTCGGCCGGTACCAAAGTGCCGCTTCCCCGACACTCTCGTTGGCAAGACACTACTCGAACCTCTTCCTGTGACGCGCATATTCGTTCTATGCAGAGGCGCGGAAAGTCACGCCTACAGTCTAATTCAACCCTTTCATTCAGTTTACCCGCCACGCGAAATTAAGTTGGAAACAAGCAGTGGCGCGTCGTAACAGTCTAAAGGCACGTTTCTAACAGCCTAAACGCACGGATCTTGATGAAACTTTTTTGGGTTACTCTACAACACTAATAAACACTGCGTGCAAAAGAATTTGTGTCAAGGCCTCTTCGTTTTCGAGGAAAAAAATAAAATAGTTTACAAGCGACTGATAAGCAGCAAAGTGTTTAAAGAAACTTACACAGAGAGGTATGTGCCGTTTTCGCAACGCGATACACGTAATTGACCGTAAACAATGGGAATAGTTAAATCGCTGCGCCCGGTATCTCCGCGCGCGATAAGCTTCATCTAATTGCGTATTGATTAGCCGACAGTCGCATCTCTTTTCTCAAGATTTTCCCAAGTACATTATCCTAAGTTTCAAGTAGTACAAGTAGGAATTATAAAAGAAGAACCCAAATCTTAATAAGAGCCCAATAAACGTATCTAATAGTGTAGTAACTTGAAAAGCAAAAATTTTCTTGTTTTCTAGTATCATTGGTTAATTGAAAAATTGTCTCAGCATACTGAAACCTCCAAAATCCAAGTGTAAATAAATTACACGTAGATCAATTATTTCCATTTCCTTCTCAAAATTGACCAGCAAATTCCGTAGCACTGGCTCGAGAATTATCTTTTATTTTTCTGCTATCCTCTGTCGTTGAGTATCCTTGGCCAGCCGCATTGTGAAAGTGCTTCAATTCCGTCTTTGTCGTTCTTCATTCTTCGTGCATCGTAGTAGCTGTCTTAAAAAAGTTAGCACGGATACTCGTTTCCATTTGTTGACCTGGCGTGATGTTAAACAAGAGAGAAATAAATAATAATAGTATATCGAACAGGCCGCTAACGACCTCGCTACATGGCATAAAACGTTCTCGCGATGATTTTCATAAATCATTGGGTCCTATCGGACGAAATACCAGACCGTAACGAGCTCTCATTCGGTTGTGTCGCGAGAGTGTGGCGACTCGTCCGTGTGGTGTTTGTGCGATGGAATGCCGAGCTTCGAACCTGTTCCGAATACCAACCATAGTTTTACTCGTTGCCGGGTGATGGCGCGTTCAGTGACTTTCTCGTATCAGCTAAACTCTGCTCTGAAAATACTTTTTACCATCAATTTTCGGATTATTAATAAACGTCTTCGGATTGGACTCACGAGAGACCTCTACATCTATGGGTTCGTGAATTTGCACGACGATTTAGACGGGATTATTCGACGGGTAAAAGACTCGTCGAAGTGATTTGTCGTACGACAGATCGTATCGTGTATGGGGCGTCTTACATGTTTTTGTTCGTGGAAAAAGATGTTCTTACATAAATATTTGATTAAATCATGTATTGGCCATTTTTGTCCGAAACCTTTTGTCATTTTCTGTTGGTAACATAATTTCACATTTATTAAAGTTTCGACTATATGTCGCATTACGTATCGATTCCCTACGTGTTCTTACTAAAAGACATATTTTTGTGATTGCAGAATGCAAAAATTCGATTATCGCTAAATAAGACCTAGCCCATTATTTCCGCGGTGACGTCACCGAAGTGCAAAGGGTTAGAGAAGGAGGGAAAGCTAACGAAGCGACGAGGATGTGGACGTTGAGAGATAACGTCGATTTTGCTCGAGCCGCGACTTTGAGTATGGAGCGTTTACTTGCGGGCATTTACGTTCCGCGAATTCACGCCCACGAGCCCCGCGATTCGCTGTTAAACGAGCGTCTGATAACTGCGCACGATTACCTGAACGCGGCGCTATTAAAATACCACGGATTCCTGCACGATGCCTCACGATTCCTCGGGGCATAACGTGGCACCTTGATCTTGCTTGGGGTATTATTATTTCGTGAACAATGGAGGAGAAAACCGTACAGAGAGTGTCTGGAGAAACGTGTAGGACGGGCACCAAATTGATTTCCAAGATCTAGTTTGGATTAATCGCTAGTTAACACTTGGTCAGATATTGCCTGTCATCTAAATACAAATTGGCATTTAGCCATTAAAGGGTGGGGCTGGTTATAATTTAGCCATTATAACGGTTGGAATAACATTTGGAAGGTCCGTGGTAAGGGTGCGGCTGTAAGGACGTTAACTACGATAACAAACTTTGTAAACAAAGCATCAAGAAGGAATGACGGTGCCGTGTTGTCGCGTTCGAATCTCTCCTCCAACGGTTTCCAAACAGAAAAGAAAATTCGTCGTACACGCTCGTCTCAAACAGACTGTATGTATTTTAACAGTATTTTGGAAATTTGTTCGCAGTCGATAGATTTGTCGGAAGGGACCGGAATCGAACACTCATCGCTACGGGTCGTGCGTTCAGGTTCTGCATGTGTAAAAGGCAACCTTCTCCGCGCGTCGTGGTGGGGGCAAGCGACGGGACAAGGCGAATGAATGAATGAATCTTAAGACAGTCGTGTTAGAGGGATATTCACGAATCCACGGGCTCTTTTCGGAAACGTCTCGCTTCCTCGAGCGAATGAAAGAAAGAGAAGAAGAAAGAGTGATTGTTTCCAGTGTGTCCAGTTTCCTCGTGTGTCGTGTAATCGTCTCCACCTCGATTATGGTCCTCGTCCTCGTTATCTTAGCGATCCACGACCGCTTCTTTCGTTTCATGTTATCAGGATTTTCCTCGGGCATCGTCGATATCTAATCCAGAGACCTGACACGGTTGTATTCCCGAAAACCTTTCGAGTCTGACCTTCGCTCCAGGACGTCATGGAGGCTGCCTTCTTTGGCGAAAAGAAGATCCCTGGATGGGCACGTTTTCGATGATACTCTTCGTCAAGAGCAGGACGATCGTGTTATCGACACTGTTGTGCTCCGATTTGACCCAGTGAATTTGAGATTTATTGGTGATCGAACAATCGGTCTTTGAGGCGAACTCGAGGAATATCTCGCGGTGGTTGCTGTTCCTCGAGGCCTCCGTTTCGATAGAATTCGTTGGTTTGGTTAACGTGGTGACCGTAGGTCGCGAACATGGAGGTCTCGTTAAGGAGAAGTTGCTTCTGGCAACCGTGGCTCAACACGGACAACTTCCGATCGGTGTACAAGTTGGGAGGTACGTGGAAGTTTTGCGTATTAGGTGTCCACTTGACAGTTTGGTTATAAAGAGTCGCTAGGAACGTTTAAATTAGATTGTCACGATTTTCAAAAAACGCGCGAGTATTTAGCGTCCAAAACCATTTTTTATTTTCTGAAATAGTTCAACGCACGAGTAATAAATAATTCCTTATTTCGGTAATTGTTAATGAATACTGTTGAATGGAATGGAGAAAGATTAACAATAAATAAGAGAGAGATATGGAGAGATACGTTGACCTGTGTCCTTGGGTCTCCGTTATCAGGTGATATTTATGAAATATCAGGGGTCAGCTACTTCCGTTCGTTGCGATATCTAAAATTGGAAATCGATCTAACGACAACCCTCTGAACGATCGAGGAGAGGCGGAGTAGACTAGCAGAACGGGAAGGGGTGGTGGAGATGAGTCCGGTTCCCAGGATGAGGCAGGAAGTGCCTAATAGCCGTGAGAGGATCGTCAGGAAGACGGTCAAACTGGTTTAAAGGCAAAGGACGAAGGCACAAAGCAGGGAAAAGATGAATGGACCATGCTACGCGATCGTTTTGTTCAATTAACTTTCTCAACTCACCTTCTAATGTTTCACAAAATTACCTTAAGGTGGCTCTACATATACAGTTAAACAAAAAATTAAAACATGTGCATAATGTGAAATATGCAAAATAAAAAATATATATTTCAAATCCTCTTTTAGACGAATAACAAATAGGGGAAGGTTGGTAACAATTTGTAAAATGGTACTTCTCCTAAATCTCTAGTCTCTAGGTGTACAAAGAAAAATAGGCAAATGTAATTGAAATAATCGCGGAGCGCAAAAGTCGGACCTTGTCTTTTCTTATCCGAGCCATTTGTGACCGTTACACGTGCATGCAAAAAAATAAAAATAACTTTGCAACTAAAGAAATACAGTAACGGATCGCGACAATCTTCGCAAGTTTCCGGTACGATCCACGCGACGCATCGATTATTATTTATCTGTACGTGTTTGACATCGGGATTGTTTTCTTTTTTTCCAAGCAGAGGAGAGACCGAAGGCGTCGAATCTCCACCGGAAGCCAAGCAGCGCGTGGCGCAAAGAACGCAGGAGGGACCCGATTCAGAGCGAGGCGCTCGACATGTCCGCAGCTAGGGTTCATCATCATCATCACAGCAGGCCCAGCGTGATCGTGCCCACTACGCCACAAGCTGGTAAGCAGAGAGACGAGACGGCTGCAAACTAAGTCTCGCCGCGAATTTGTTAGGCGCGTTGCGTTGTTCTTGCGTCACAGAGGGGGGTTCCAGGGACCTCTATTGTTCGTCACGAGGGGTGACTGCGTCCTCTGACAATGCACCGTGATGCACAAGACGCAGATGCGCGCGTAACCGTGCTGCCCCGATAGGAACACGGTTGATCTCTTGTGTTAGGCTGTGCGATGCCTGGCAGCTCACTTTGCGGAAGCTCGTAAATAGACTGCTGATTTTTATGCATTTATAAGAAATTTAAATGTCCAAGGAACTACAAAATGCACGCAGTATGTTAAAATATAAAAAAATATTGAAAGTAAAATTCATAGTATAATATTTGCAGAGTAAAATAAGTTCCTATTAGGTAACAATAATGCAACATTTTAAGAAACTTCATTCTTAAATCATTGCATCAGTTATAGAATTTAAGTTAAGCCATGCTATCGTAAGTAATAATATAAAATAAGTTAATATTATACGTGTGAAAAAATTGTTGTTCACCAGGTACGACAATCGAAGACACTGCAGTGACACCTACAGCAACCCTGACACCATCTGCGGCAGCAGGAGGTCAAAGGACTGGACTCAGAACTGTGGGCGGCGTAAGCGATCCTGCAATAGATGAACACTTTAAACGATCGTTGGGGCTAGAAGAGTATGCAGCTGTCTTCAATGCGACCACCACCGACAAAGAGGCTGGTCTCAGTGGTACGACACTGGCTGTATTGCGAGATACATAGAAACCATATATCATTATCGACAGTAGCCAACATTGGGAGCTACTTTAAACCAGCGTTTCCAAAACTTGTTTAGTCGCCAAGAACACGTTTCCATTTCACGATGTAATATGTATTTATTATTATACAGTGTGCGTTACTCAAGATAAAACGCTTAAAAATATCTGCCTTGAATTTGAAGATCAAAGATATCAAGGTCACCGATATATTTGTAATGAAACTATGTATTTTTTTTATTTAATATTATGAAAGTTAATAGTTGTGTATAATTTGTATAATAACCAACTTGAATCGATATAATTCTTATATATTATTATAAATACTCCCAATTATGGCACTGTAAAAATATGAGTCGCTATTGAAATACAAATGTCCTTTTACTAATTTGTCTCTACATCTAATCTTACATTCTTATCACAGTGGACGACCACTTCGCAAAGGCGCTGGGTGAAACCTGGACGAGGCTGCAGGCAACTAGTCGAAGCAAAGATTCCATTTAACTGCAGGACAGTTATCGCACAGTTATCTGCTGTTATCTTCGAGGCGCGGTCAATGTCGTTCCAGTACTCGCCGATTAATAGTGTTAAATTGTCGTCGTTGACAAGAGGAACTCGACCGATCCGACAAATGGCTCTACATTGTTACCTCGTGTCGAGAGAGCGCGTCTGTGAACTATGCTCACGGTACATCCAATTTTCGTTCCCCGAATTTCATGGCGAAAGGAAAACCGTACCCAAGTGTCCTTGACCGCCGAAAATCGTTTGGTATCGACATTTACCCCTTTCGACCCGCCTGTTTTCTATTTCAATTCTATTTGTTTCTCTTTACACATTAACTCTTAACTTCTTTTCGAAATTGCAAAGTATTTCTAAATAGGCCGGTAGATAAAGTGTTAACAGCATTAAGAGCTCTCGAGCAAATTAGTGCACTGGATCCCTTAATTCCCGAGCAAGTACTCACCGTGTCCATACGCTAAGACGATCCTGTCACCAGGGTCGAAAGGGTTAACGAATCCGCAAACGGAGACGAGAACATTGAGAGGCGCGGACGAGTTTGACGATATTGTATATATAGATACGCGTATTCTTTTATTATGCCATCATCGCAGTCATAATCGCAGCCCGCACGTAGGGGGCGTGAATTTATTTATTATGATGTTCCATACTGCCTCGCTAAATAGTTATAGTGGATCCGTTTACACTGCTACATATGTCCTCGATGCGATCGACAGCCTTGATCGCGTGTACGATAACGAACCGCAAAACCAGCAAGAATATCGAGATGATCGATCAGGCGTTGCACAACGTCTGCTGTCGCCGGTGTAAACGGACGGATGTGTATGTAATAATTATTTGCATAAATGTTAACTTGATGGGTGTGTGTGTGTGTGTGTAAGTACATGTATCATATATACATATATGTATATGTACGTATGTATGTTGTAATTATATAAATTCGAGTCTTTACAAACAAAGTAGAGAATAAGCGCGAAACCGTATAACAGAATCGATCATCGCACAATAAAACTTGTAATACGTGTATTCGTCGAGTGACGGAATTATACGTAAACATTGTACTAAAGACAAAGAAGAGGATACATAAAATGACTGGTAACATTTTAATACCAAATACCGCTGTTGTAAACGTTCCCGATTATACTCCCGATGAGCTATACCTGATGTAGACTGCTAAGAAGAGTAGTACTGATTTCAAATGGTGCTAGGAAGTCCAACGCAAACCCAAGCACGCACAGAAGTCAGTACCTCTGCCTTCTTATTGCCCTCTACTCTTCCATTTCCGTTTCTGTCCACCTAGGTCTCTAGTTACCGCTGTTCGGACGAACGAGTCCTGTTCTCACGGTCCTCTTGGTCGGCGAGCAACGTTCGACGGTTCCTGCGGCAGCCGTACAAGTATGTTAGCGACGAAAAGGATCAGAATTCGAGGTGATATACGGCTAATCACCACACGCGGCCATCGTGATCACAGGTAAAAGACGGTGGACGCTACTACGCGTTCCAAGATCGCGGTTTCTTTCGAAACTATACACTTGTCGGCGGTGTCCTCCATTTATACTTCTGTTCCCAATTATTCCATCCACAGGTTACGGAGATAGTCGTACGACGAGAAGTGAAAAGACTTGTGACGGATACTTTGTGGGTTCGTCCCCTGGTGTTGTTGGCGTAGACTTCACCAGTCACATGGAACCCAAGAGCAATATTTCTTGCAATCGTTTGCGACTAGTTTTACCTGGACTCCAAGCAAAACAATCGACAATCAACACAAAACGTTTAACCAATGGATTTTTATACGCGAGAACACAAAATTTTCAACTGTGCGGAAGGCGGTCGGAGGGTTTATGTGTCGTAGGTGGGCCCAGACGGGCGAACCAGACTGTCCCAGGAGCGCTCGGATGGCTTCCTATATGCAGGCAGCCTGTTCACTTGCCGTAAAGCAAAATGGTAACTTAATATTAGACTTGAATATAAGTACGGTAATCCCACACCACAGTCCAAAGTAAGCCTACACCTACCCGCCGCCCCGTCCTGCCAGCCAGTCAGCCAGCCATCCCTGGACCTCCGTTCCCCCTTACGAACGCCCTCGAGCGTAATAATACGATGGGATACTAGATATCGGTGCTCTCTGTGTTCTAGGTGCAAATTGCGACCACCTATGTCCTTCGTCTCTCTCTCTCCTGTCGCCACTTTTCTGATCGTCTCTCTTCCTGTCAGCACCTCTTTTCCAACGGGAGACGACTCTTTCGGATCTCCTTGCTTGCACGCACCATTACTTTCATCGATCAGAACCGGCCGTGAGGTCAGGTTTTTTAGAGACTACGTTCAGATTCAAATTTTAATGAACGTCTGGTTATATATCGTTTTTCATAAAACTGTGGTGGTCAATTGAAAACGGTCCTCGAGGGCTGTAGCGGTGTTTGTAGCTACAGTACGGGCTTAGCAACCCCGGGGTACCCTAGCTAGATGGGGGCCAGGGGGCCCCAATAGACGTATACACAAAACAAGACTAACGTAAATGTAACGTACAGAGTTACGATGACACGAACTAAAGCAAAATTAAGGAGTTGTGTAAGGCAGAGTAACGTCAAGAAGAATAGAAATAATTGTATCGTGACGGATGGATTCAGTGCAATAACTGAAGTGACAGTTACGAAATAGGTTTATATTGTTGCGACGGTATGGAGATGCCTCGCAATATTTTCAAGTTGTATCGACGATGTGACGCCGTGACCTAATTGACTGTTGCGCGGCGACAAAATCCCTCGTAGCTGATCCACGGTAAGAATGGGAGCAGAGTGTAGGTTCTATTCGCGCTAACTTCTCAAATTTTGTCGATTAGATTTAATAGATAAATTAGATTTTTTTCTTTTCATGTAAACAGGAGTAAAAGTGCTCCCCGAAGTGCGACGACCTTCGCGGCGAGAAGAACTAGGATAAACCAGTCGTCTGCGTGTCTCTTTAGAGGCGAAGTAAGTTAATCCCAACCGTCGTATCATGTTTGAGTCCCTTTAAACGATACTGATACGTCTCGCGACGTTTCGCGGACTTGACTCGATGTCTCGCACCGCGCTCGAGTTTCTGCCTATGCGACGTTAGTTTCGCCTACTACTTACGTCGCCACAGTGGCCCAAACACCGATTCTAGCTAATAAGAAGTGATGTCGAAAATGAGTCTCGCCAGAACCATACAATTTTTATGGTACGTACACTGTGGAGCGCAACTATAGCATCAGCTAGGTATATTTTAAATGCTTAACCACGTCTCCTAACACTTCCTGACGCCTCTTGACAACTAACACGAAACACCTAACAAACCCTGATAGCACCTGCCAACTCTCAGGGGCTGTAGTATGCGGATATGCAGCTACAGTACGGGTTTAGCGATCCCGAGGTACCCGAGCTATTACGGGGGCCAGCAGATCTCCAAGACAAAGTTAAGAAGAATGGAAATAAGTATCGCAAAGAGCATATTATACTCGGTGCAATAACTATACCAAAATAGTTAGCCACTTAAATAAATTACAAGACACAAGCACCTGACACCCCGTGACAGCACCTAGCAGTTAAACAATGTTGCAAATCGCTCGGCTCAAAACTTCAACAAAGTTGCGTCTATAAAATTCGACAAAATATGAGCCAATCCACATACGTTTCCTAATATTCATGGTCAGAGCAGTGTACGTTTAAAGTTCTCAGGTGTTTGCCGACTTTACGAAAGTGGTAAAAAGAAAAAAAAAATGATTTTTTCCGAGGCGACAAACCAGAATGCCCCCCTAATTCACACCAACACCAGATCGACGCGTAATGCAACCAAATAAAAGGAGAAAACGATGCCGGGTTGCGGTCAGCTGAGTCTGGCACCGAAACAAGATACGCCTGGGACTTAAAATAAACAAACAGTAATGCCGCGAACCGATAGAATCTGGAACACGATCGAAGCCCGATCTGTGATCGATTCTGATTTGTTCGATAGAGATGCGCGCTCTTCGGGAGTGCCATTGCACATCAATTACAACTGACGATAAGTAAGAGAGTATTTGATATACTGCGTATCAATATTATACGAACACTTATTAAAACAAGAATTTGTTTAGATCTCATATCAACTTCGTTTCATTGCTTGAAGTTTACCTTGTTCAGAAGTGATTCAGAAGTAAATTGAGATTACTGGAAAACCTAACTCGAAGGGAAACGCAAGGGCGGCTGAATGGACGCGCAGAAGCGTGAATCACGACGCCACATGTGCTAGCCTCGCATCGAAATCCCCGGAGATGTCCTATGCGCCAAGAAAAACGCAACGCTGCACAGTGGTTTGAAATCACACAAACCTGGCCAAGAATAGAAAGAGTCAACAGATAAATAGACTATAAGCCAAGATAAATACAATTTTCATCCAGATTCAAGTTTTAAGAAGAACGGTAAATAGAAGATGATTATATTTTGATTTATTTTTCGTAGAGTAAAAATTGATATTCGAATCTTGACAAATATCAGTAGTTGGAAACAAGTACATCACGTGTACATCGTCGTTAGATAGATCAACAAAAACTGACTGCTCAGGTAAATAACTATTCGAACAAGTCACAAGTACATTACTTAATACAACTCGTGCTTGTTCATCCCGTACCGAGCTGGCTCCAAACTAGTAGCAAAGGGTTGCCTAACAATAACGCTCAACCGAGCAAAACGAATTCAATTTTCCCCGAACAAAACCTTGTTCACCCCCTGCAACAAAGCCAGGTGCTCTCTAGCGCATCTCTAGCCAACATCCAAAAACATCCACGACTCTAGAGTTACAGAAAATCCTCAACATAATTTTACCTGGTCCGAGAACGACGGTATCCTAAAGGATCCGAAGGGGACGCGCGAAGAAGGCACACTGAAACCGGCTTTCGTTGTTTACAGAGGGAAACTGGCAGTGGCACACCATCCGTGAACGATACGAGCACTCGAAGGATCTTCCTGGACACGATCGAAGCGGTAGAGAAACGCGCAAGCGAGGATCGGCGACGTTCGCGCACTTGGAGGACTTAAGACCGAGTCGACGCGTTCGTAATTCCACAGCGCGGGTAAAACGGGACCGATTCAAATCGCAGAAGCAATTGACTGCAATTGCTTGTAGGAGATGTTAGATCGTCGAGTAGGATCGTCGGAGACGATAACGTAATAGAGCGAACGAGTGATCGCGAACGGCAACGGTCCTGGCGCATGGTTTCCAACGGCATGGGGACTTCGGACACGACTGATCGAGTGACCGAGGGGGTAGCATTGTAAGAATACCCCTCCTCGTGCGCTTGTATAGAATTACGTGTGTGCCCGTTGATCGCGCATAGAGCAAGCTCTCCGTCCCCTTGGTTCGAGCAAAAGGGAGAACTAGAAGGGAGAAGAGTGGCTCTACCGTTCTCTCTTCCCCCCTCTTGTGATGGCTCTCTCTGCCCCGCGTGTTACGCCGCTCCTTTCACCGTGTTTCTACCCACCCCTTTGACTGTATAACCATGGACTGCTAGTCCCCCCTACTTTTCTCATTCCCATGTTAAAGGCATATGGTTCGGTGTTCCTACATCTCGACGAGATAGGCTGCGCTCCTCGGCTCAAAAGGGCGGACAATTCAAATCGGAAGAAAGCATTTAAAATTTGAAGTTGAACAGTTTCTGTTTCTTGGATATAAAAGTCCGTTAATTAAATATCTTGCGTTGATTGTTTTACACAAATGAGTGTAACATTGAGTGTACATAGAGAATTCATTTGCGAAAGTGTTGCTTGCGAATGTACGACAAGGATTTTGAAAGAGATCATGTGACCCAACTTGGCACGTTTAATTTTAAATATCTTTTCTGTCGCAGTTATAATATTAACAGTGTCGACTCAAGGTTGCTGATATTGCCATTCATTCGATCATCGCGCACGGATTTTAGTTCGTGAGATTCACGATGGATTCGTGGATAGACGTGTCGCCACTAGATGTGGCGTCAGCTCTGAAGTTAGCAACTAGCAGTCCATGGTTATATAGTCAAAGACTCACCCCTTAGATTTCTCGTGCCCTGTGCCCCCTCCCCCCTCGTCCTACACGGATTCCCCTCGACACGTCTCTTTCTCTCTCTCTCTCTTGGCGTGCGTGAATCATACATATCGATTTTCTTTCGTTTAGTACGCCGTTCGGTAGTTGTTCGCCGCCCGCCACCGCCGCGCACGTACGCCCGTGGCAGGAATCCCCCTGCCACCCCTGCTCCCTTGGTCTTCTTTCAGAAAGGCCGGGGGCCGTGCGGACGAACCCCTTTCTGAAAACGCACGACTGCGAACGCAGAATTCAACACGAGCGCGCAAACCCAACACCACCCGGTGCCCAATTCTTTCACGCACAATAGCCCCGTGTCTCCGTTCACCTCGTCGTTTTGCTATAGTTTTATCTTCGTAAGGTAAAATACCGAGTACTTGAACGCACTTCAAAGTACGGTAAAAGTAGTCCATTTTTCCGAACTTCAGATATCAGAACGAAATTTTCATCGATTTCAATTCAATTTCATTTATTTATAGGGATACGGAGTCGTTTGCTACACTGCGTATCAACATTATATATACACTTGAATTTTGAGGTTTCAGGGTCTTAAAAGAGTTTTTCATAAAAACCAATTATACTACGATGTTCAACATGCCAATAAACCACTGGACACCTACTTACTATATTTCAGTATGGAAAGAATTAACGTTACTATAGTTAAAGTCGATTTTTATCTTACCTTGTTTACACTCGGAAAGTTTAGCTCCAAGTACCGTTTTATACATTATATGAAACAATCACTCAAATTACTTTAAATTTATAATTCTTGTATTTAAAGAAATTGCTTTCATTTTAAAGCTCATAACGTCCAGTACGTTCTCTATGAATGAAATACTTTACAAGAGCTCCAATATAAAATAGACTTATGTCTTGTTCCCAATACATTCGTCACATTTGTTTAGCTTCGTTTGATGAAAATTCACACCTTCGATCATATATTAATAATGTACATTTACTTACTTTTATGGAATTTCAAATTCTCTGGAGATCACACAAACTTTATAAACACGCTATTGTCAAGAACGGTTACTAACGATACAGTGAAGTCTACTTCACTCCACAATTCACATCGGCGATCGGCTATATTCTCTTCATTACCGATCGAACAAATTATAAATGTTCGTATGTTTTTGACAGAAATCGACTCGGGCTACAGTAACGATAATTCTTAGCATATTATAATCCAAATGAGTCTTTAAAAGTTTTTTGACACGTTGAATATGATAGTATCATATTAAAAATATAGGTGGTGCTATTGTTAGGCTCCGCAGTGTAGGTGTAGATAAAGGATCAATTATCAGACAATCCGATGATATTGTTCAAAATAAGAAAGACATAAAAATTAGTTAAATTAGCCAATTTGATTATAAAGTAGCTGGAATTAAAAAAAATCTTAAAAATGCCTGGATCTGCTCTTGTCCCACCATCACGTGACACTCGAAGCCCTCGAAGAACTCCTTCTTTGTCCACGGCGGCTTTTTGCTCGAGCAAAACGTCCCCGTATGACGCGAAGCAACGATGAGACGATGCTCTTGTACCATGGCAAGCACCCCCGTCCCCCCCCCCCCCCACTCTTTTTTCCTAATGTCTCGTCGCCCCTTAATTTTGCAGCACCCCACACTCTTCGGTGAAACCCGGTAATAAACTCTCTTTGTTTCTGCCCACTCTTTCCTTTCGTCGCGAACCCCCTCTGTTTTCACTGTTTTTTGTCGATGACATGGTTAACCTAGTCGATTCGGGGTAATTATCGTTTTTTAAACGGTCACCTTCTGTCCTGTTGCAGTTACAGGATCGAATTTCTCGTATGATCATCGCGTCTAGGAGTGGAACCTGAAACGTTATGTTGGACTCTTTGACTATACATACGGTATAAACTGCTTATCCCCCTACTTGTTCCATGTTGCTTTTCCACTTTTTGCTTCGACTATTCAAAGCTTGGGATAATGCGTAAAGTGCAACCTAAAAAAAGTAATTATGGCGGTTAATTCCATAATTAACACTGTCCGACAATAGCAAATAGCGGCAATGTATTTTGGCAGATCACGTGCCGAGGCTTAGTAGTGCCATCACACTATAGCGGAGATGCTACGCATCCTTTATTCCTATAGCGATGAGATCAGGCACAGTTTGTTTAATAGTTATTTCCTTCTGTTAGTAGGAACATAAGTGTACTGTGAATGCACATAAATAATCCAAGGTGGGATTGGTTAAAAAATCGAAGAACATCAATTATAAACAGTTGCTTTAATCAGTAAACGTGATAGATATGGCGCTTTAACACGATAGAAATAACTTTATGTACAGTCGTACGACATTTACAACAATTTTACACCGTCGAAGGGTCAACATCATCGACAGAGATAAATTAAATTTGACAACCTATATACTTCGTAAGTGATACCAGATTAAACAATTTTACGAATAAATAAATTAGACGCTACGCGGATGGCACAAACGTGTACGGACGTTTCAACAAAGTAACTATAGCGCCCGCGATCATTAATGCTAACGAGCGGATCAATCAAACCATCATTGCATTCTCGTTTGCGTTAAGTGTCGCGTTGGTCTCTTAATATGTATGCTACGTGTAAAAAGAAGTCGAAATGCAAATGGAATGCGTAGTTCTCAATACGTGTTCCTACGAGGTAATTGCGAAAAGGTCGTAACCATTATAGTACGTAATATCAAGAAGAATTGAATCTTAAGATGAATTCGATTAGCGTATTTTGAATTAATTATATAATTGTATTATTTGGCCACTGAATTACTGTGCTTACTTATTACCGAATATACATATAAATCGTAGAGATTGAAAGCCTGTAAACTTTCATTTTGTTCCCAGTTGAAGAATGTTTCCATTAGTTGCCTGTTTGAAATAATTCACATTTTTCGATCCCGATGTGAACGTGAAGGATTGAGTGCACATTTCGACACCCCTAACTAACAAGCTTTCAGGACTTAGAGCATCGATGGAATACTATAATACTTAAGTAAGTCTCTTGTATTTTACAATTCTCGTCGGGCACTAATCAACACGTGACACGACTACCTGATTGTTATGCGTTTCTTTAATCGATGAGAGAAGTCGTGAATATTTCAAACTGCGAGCATATCGAATAGAACGCTAGTCGTATCTTCTTCCCTTTGGCATTAAGACCTCTGCGTACGCCTGCTTTGTACCCTCGGCGAAACGGAGTAAAGTTTGCGAAAAATGTCTACTAAATTGTTCTGAGGAAACAGCGTCTCTATTATCCCCTCCAAGAGCACGTACAACAGTCTTCTGTTTAACACAGGTCGTTGAAACAATTCGAATACTCTTAAAAGACCTCGCCTCGTCGTTTCGCTACCGATGATATGCTTTAGCTCGTCCGAGAGACAGGACAACAAAGCAACTTTGGCTGCTACTCTAGTTCTGTTTTTCGTTTCCATGTCACGCGGTGGTTTTTTCTCGGCCTTGACACCGTTTGGCCAAAAGCTGTTTCTGTAATCGTTGGATATACAATATTAGCATAATACAAAAAAACACAGCATAATATAGAATATTACAATCTAATAAAGAATATTTCGCAGCTGTTTGATGTTATCTAGATACAACTTTACTCACTTGAAGGCCTTCAGATACCCAGCGACTTTCGCTGGACTAGTCAACAGTGACACGTACTCCACTATTCTTCGATTCACTATATCCCCAAACATAGTGCGAATAATTTGTCTCAAAAGCGTGACGATCCGCCGCCTAAGCCACTGATTCCGCACTTTTAGATCGAAGATCTCATCCATCAGCAAGAGCATTATACGCAGAGGAATATTATCGTCAGTCTGAGATACGAAAAATACAACGTACAGTAAGAGCTTTAAACAAAAATTAGAGGAAAGAGGACAAACGCGTACCTCTACGTCAAGACCAGCACCAACTTTAGTGTTTTCGTAAAATGCGTTAGGTTTCTTTGGATTGCCAAAAAACTTGCTTATATTGTCCATGACACCGTCCACGGTGTTCAGCATGTTATCTGGCATGGTTTTGACGGCTTGCGTCACAGTCTTCATGGACGTCTTCAAAGGATTCATCAAACTATCTATCTGTATTAAAGCAAATATTATACTAGCAGTCTTGTGTAATCCTCTTATACATGTTAGCTATTGTACTTACCGTTCTGGATATATGTCCACCGGTAACACCTTTATCGTAATCCCCCTGCTCTAAAAAATTCAGCAACAAGTTCTGCAGACCCATGTGGCCGTCAACTACCGTCGGTTTCATTAATTGATTCAACCAAGCGTTCAGCATCAACATTCTTCTCTCTAAAACTGCCCTCTCCATATTATGAAAAGCTTTCTTCGCTGGGAAAGGTATTTTCGCTAGATCGTAATACTTCTCCTTTATTTTCTGATGCAGATCGTAAAAGTCAGAGTATCTTCTATAAATGTGCCACTTCTCCTGATACCCTGAATCGTAGCTCTTCGTCACAGCCACCGCATAGATGCCATAGGTTTTCCCGCGGTCATTCACGATACCAGTTTCTATGATCTTAGCGTTGATCTCGAATCGACCCTGTTGTAATTTTTTAATCGCATTCTGATTGTATGCGTCCTCGTCTAACTTGACATACTGATTCGCGTTTGATTCTAAGTAAAATGTCAGATCCTTGCCTTCAACCATATTATCGTTGTCGATACCGATCGCTCTTTTCGCACTTTTTGTAGTTCTAACACTCGCCTCAGAGTCAGTTTCGTCAACCGTTTTAATTTCGTTGGGTTCTACAATATTTGCTAAACTAACCGACGAGTTCGATTGTGATTTGCTATCCTTCGACTCGGCTGCCTTCGTTTCGTTCGGTTTGTACAGCTCGGACATCTCGTCCAGAGTCTCGAGTTCGTTGTTTGTACTGGACAGACTGATGCTATCCAAAGATTTCGTGTCCTCTTCCGAGGGTGGATCCTTGAGCAAGTCCAATTCAGCGAGGAGTTTCACGTAGGCCACCGACCTTTTAAAGCCTGGCAGAAATCGATCTTCGTTCTGCAATTTCTCATAACAACAGACTCGAAGGTCGTCGAACCACGTCTCTTTTACGGACTCGGTCCTTATTTTAGTTAATAAAATCTTTACCAAAACGTCGTCTAATTGCAACTTTGGCGACGCCTTGTCGCTAAGGTACTGCTGATAAATCTTCGTAGCTGCTTCTTTTAAATTCTCCAAGTCGGTATTTTTACGCTTGGCACCCATCATACTAGAACCGCCATGAGCCGCGTGTAGCTTCTGTAATTCTATATCGGATATTTGCTGCTCGGCAGACACTCTCCAGCCGTATATATTCAGATAAAAATATAAGTATGATTCTGCGTTTATGGAAGTCATGTAGTCGATAAAGTAACTCAATGCAATGTTATTTTTCAGTAATTCATCCAATGGTAAATTCACTAACTTTTGACCCGGTATCAGCAACCTATTCCAGTCTGGTTGAGCACCAATTCCATCAGTCTCCGACTCCAAACCTTCTTGCATCCCGATAATCCTGGTCTCCAAGATTTTTTTCACATAGAGCAAACTGTTTAGCTGCTGTTTGACGGACAGATCGTCCTCCCTACCTAAATCCTTAGAGCGTAAGTGAGCTATTTCTTTACAAACTATGCTTTTCGTCGCTGTTAGTTCGTCTAAGCTATCTGTGACTCTGATCACTGTTAAAAACACATCGCTCGGTAAGCCAGCTTCTTTAATGCACTAGAACAAAACGACTCGATTATATGTTTGCACTATTCGTTCACAAAATCAGGGCCAACTTTTCGTAACAAATCATACAACGCATCTAGTCCAGATGAACTGACCCTATTTCAGGGCCACAAACGTTCATGATTTAATTTATTTTTAATTTATAAGATGAAGAGGGCATCTGAATTAATCATTGCATCGAGGCGCCGGCCCTGCATATAATTACAATTTGTCGTTATAATTTTGTACTCACCAGCCATATACACGCCTGATTAATATAATCAGGGTCAGAGAATAAATCCAACAGTGGCCTAATTATTACGTTTACTAACAACTCCCTTAATATAAATCTCACAGTCAGACAATCAAAGTCCCCCTTTGGTAATACTAAATACAACAGGATTTCCGATATCTCGCCCAAAAATTCGAGTTCCTCCATACTGTTGGTACACACCAGATCCCTGCATATCATATTGTTCTCCATCTGCACCTCGAGGTCGAAGAATATCTTCTCCAGTGACTCTTCTTCCTTCTCCTCGCCAGTTTCGATCGGTTCGGTGAGGGACGATAAATTAGGAATGTAAAACTTTGACTGAGAATACCACGATACATCCGTTTCGCTTTTATTCCGCCTGTGAGTAGGCGTTTTCTTCGGAGTTCCGCTCGACGTGCTTGAGCTTGCACTACCTTTTTGTAGTTTTTTCGATCGAAGCTGTTTTACTCTCGCTCTTGCCTGCCGATACAGTCTCACATGAGAAGCTGCATCGTCGACGAGACGAGTTGTTAAGTAAGGTATCCAGTCCACACCTTTCACTCTGTGTTAGAAAAGATTCTTTTAGAAAGGAACAAGCCATTTTGAAATAAAACTTCAATATTCTTGTTTTTACGTACTGATTTGCAATATTGATAGCTATTTTTTGAGCAGTATCCCGCACGGAGTATATGAACTCTTCGTCGTCTGTAATAACGTTGTACCATGGTTCCACGTAATCTCTGATAACGAAATCTAATATCTCCTATATAAAGGAAGTAGCAAATTGCTGAGTTATTTTTACTATAACATATGAGGGTACATAATAGTAGTGATAATTTTTAAATCGAGTATGTACTTGCAGGGACTCGTCAATAATACGGCTACCAGTGATTCTTCTATCTAAAGTAAAGTTTGACTTCTGCTTCGATAGTTCTAGGATATACTGCAAAATAATAGAAATATAGTTAAACAGAGAAAAATAACTAAATATCTTATTTAATTACCCATTTACCTGCCGAAACTTTTCAGTCTTCTTATTTAAGTCTTCCCTTTCAGATTTAATAACGTTATCGAGATTTGGGCTATATGTCCTAAATATACAAGTGATTGTTCTGTAATAAAATATATATAAGTATGTATCAACTAGGTATAGTATAGGATAGTTCTTGACATTAACATACAGTGAGTCCTCGAATTACAGCAATTAGTAGAAGCACAGTTGTGCACAAAATTCTGTCTATGAATATATTTAGCGTGTTAAATAAAGTTTTTAGCCACGAATACTACAAAGATATATTGTATTTACAGACATTGACTGACAAGGAAAGTTCTAGAAGAAGAGGTGTAAGAGGAGGACTCGCTAAATTTGAGATCAACTTCATCATACCCTAAAAGTAAGGCAATCAGGCAAATGAATAGTTTCACAATTGTTCCGATTCCAACAAGATATATGAACAGAGCCGCTGCAACTCCAAGAAGTCCATACAGTGGAATGTTCATCTACAAAATTACAATGCTGTTAAATAGAATTGGCAAGGGAAACTATGCTGGTACAAGATAGAAAAGTAAATGACAAAACTGTTGGGTAGGTAATCACGGAAAAATACATTACTGGAAAATTCCTATTCGATGGTTTTTATCAAACGTGTGGTATGAAACACAACAGTTTGCATTATCGCTACAGTTGACTTCCAGGGGGCACACTCGCTTCACAACACATCAAAACATTTCGAATTTCATTGAAAGCTCTACTTGTGTTTGCGCATCTTTCATTCGGTCGGTAAATAACTGTCACGTTGACGTATTGACCAAGTTCAAATAAATACAAAATTTATTGCACGAAACAACACGAAGTAGATGTTGAAAAGAAGAAAAATCCGAAAAGATATTTAAAAATAATATCGAACACACGATGCGTGCGTGCCCAGTAACGAATTTGCGCACATTAATGAGACGTAAAAGTCGAAATGCGATACGTATGTTCCGTCTGCTATATCGCAACAACCCCGACGCAGTATCACAAACAAGATGCACCCACCTTTGGATTCTCGGATACACAGCCGCACATATAGCTACACGCATATTGTAGATCTCGTACGATTCGTCGCACGAACTAGTCAGCTAAACGACAATAGTTTATTTACATGTTTGCAAGAGAACATTAATCTACCGAATATGTCTGGCGACATGTCTGTTAATTCTGCGTAAGGATGGTAGAGGCGCTTTGTAACACTTTGTAGCGCCGCGAATTTTATGCTCGACACGTAGCGATGGTTGTTCAATTTCCTTTACCGTTGCAAGCTTATCAGCAACGTAATCAATCGAATAGTTGATTTTCTAAATATTTTTATTTCATTTCTTTTCGGAAAAAAAATGCTTTGTTTTCTGAGATAAAGTACAAAATACTTGAATAGACCAAAAAATTGGACCAGTACTTGAACAATTTGGTTATACTGGTATTATTTGAATATATTTACTATAAATACATTATTATAATATTTAATTTTATATAACTATTACATTATTAGTATAATAAGTTAACTGTAATCATAACTTAATAACGCATACAATAAGTAAAATAAATACTTTTAATAACACTTTATCTTATAATGATGAATGTTATAAGGTCATTCGGATATATTGGGGTCTTTAGTGATAATTGAACGTATCTTGAAAGACTTTTTAAATAATTTTGAATATTGTAAGTTTTACAACTGTTTAAAGTTTTATGTTACCGTTTTTTTCAATCAATTATGACTATTAGGCTAGTAAATGGATAAGAGTGAGATTTCGGGAGATAACAATGAAGACATAACAGGAAACGTAGCAAATGAAAATTATTTCAGTTAAAAAAAAATCCATTTGCATTAATATTCTGTGTTTTTCTATATTTTCTAACATTGATATAATTTTTTTTTTTAATTCAAAAACCACGTATATTATAAAAACAATTTATTTTGTTAAAATTTGAAGTTATTTTTATTTGGAACTTCATATATTTTCATTGTATGCCCACGAAAGTTCATTGTCATCCATATAAAATTGATGTATTTTGTCTGAATCAGAACTCCAACTGATTTCGAAATTATTTGAGAAACAGTGTCGGTTTGTTGAGATTCGAGAAATTCCTGCCTTATCAATAGATAAATAAAATATTTCAGGGGGTTTTAATGTAAAATTTAGGGATTTTTTAATTTGTGTAAGGGGAAATCGTCTGTATTGATTGGTAACATTGATTACAGGTTTTAGGGTAGAGAAGAGAGGTGGTACGTGGTGGTATGCGCTTATGCGCTTCTTGCATTCGGTACGCTCATCAAATAGTTGTTTACTATGGTATAGTTTAAAAAAAAAATGCGATCTTTTGTACGACAAATGGTAAACAACAAACTGATGTTTCCTTAGACACTTTAGGAATTATTCAAAATCGTAACGATATTGGATCGAAAGTCGATGGCAACAAAAGGAAATTGTATATTTATGTAAACAACATAAAACCAACTGACAATATATACCAATAGTTGCATATCGTAGTGTAGTCATTTGATAATATTAAATTTGTATTCGTTACTCGAAAAATGTATTTCCCTCTTGAAATATGGGAACATATATTTTTGTATGCCGATCCAGTGGTGCTCACAAATTTGAAAACAGTTTGTAAGGATTGGAATGAAATTATCGCTAAGATCTTAAAGGTACGTTGTATAATATTTTATCTTACACTTTAATTTTGTTTGTATAGACATGTCACATATGAATATGTATTTACATACGATAAATATATTTATAAATTCTAAATTCTAATGTTTACCAATTGATCGTAGGACAATGACCACTGGCATAAACTATGTAAAAAAGAAATACCAAACCATTTATGGAGCACTTTGTGCGAGACATTGAATCCAAAGAAGTTTTATAATGAATTTGATGGAAAACACGATGCCATGATGTGGATGGCAATGTACAAACTCTGGTTTAAATCTAAAAATGTAGTAAAATGGAGCACACAAAGCAAGTATATCGAACCATTATTGAAGCAAAGTCCTGTGGAAAGCATTACATGCATGGATACCTCAGGTAATGGTATATTTATTCTGTGCAACATGTAATATTGCATAAAATATGAAGTTAATTTTCCTTGATAGAAATTTTGGAATAGAAGTACTTTTTGTTAGTTATAAGAGCAAATTAATAAAAAAAATTCTTTTTTTCTTATAACCATAAAGTACTATTTTTATCAAACACATAAGATTGTATTTAACTTGTACAATGAATATATTCTACAGGAAATTTGTTAGCTGTTGGAACAAGCGAGGGATATATTTATTTTTATAATATTAGCAGATTATATGAAGGCTCTATATATACAGCCGATCATATGGAATATGTACATAGCGTACAGTTTATAAGAGATGGTATTTATATATTTTAACAACCAATTGTATAAAAGACTCTCGAGTAACGATATACAAATTTTAGAAACAAATATCGTATGCATATCTTGCTCCATCAATAATCACATAAGTTTCTGGGATGTCAAGTCAAAAAAATTAATCGGTAAAACACGTGGAGAATTAATTTGGTATGGTTTAAAGAATATGAGATAATAGGCATAGAGTACATATTCTAGTTGTTACTAAATATTAAACATTTAATAGTACAAGTTACAGTTATTGTTATACTGCTATGCATAATGCCATAGTCACAGAAGGATCAATACCTAGAACAGTATATGAATTTAATACAAACAAGATTATTGCTGTCGGTGCAGATAATAATAAGGTACTAGCTTGGTAATTATATAGAAGTAAAAATAATGGTAACAGTGATACTCATTAAGTTTAATTCGGTAGATTTGTCATTTAAAATGTTAAAATGTTGTAAAAAAGGTACATTTTTATACGGAGGAAGGACACTTTGTACATTTAAAGTTGGACACAGGCAAAGAGATCTATGTAACATGGACATGCGTCCCATTACCGAATATAAAAGTTCGTCGATACTACATATTTAAACCTCATATGGCAGTCTGTATCACAGGTAAAACTACGTTTACCGATTAAATTTGTTGACACTTAGGAATATTCAAATATTTTCCCATTGCAGAAAATGGCTATATAGGTTTTTTACACGATAAAGAATGGAAACTCCATAATTTATTCCCAATTTTACATGGTACTCCTACTGCAGTTTTAGTGTACGCTCATCTACTTATCGTAGGCTTAAATTCAGGTAATCGATTAATTTTCAATATTAACTTTTACACGATTCAAGGCTATTGCTAATTATGCTAAATATTATGTACTATTTTTAGGAAATGTTCATGTATATTACATAAAAGATTTTGAAACGATAAATTTCAATACTATGGACTCAAAAAAATTAACTTTTGATACCACTGCCGTTATATCATTGAATATAATGGTCCATATTGAAGAATTTTTAATTGTTTCTTATGGGACAAAAATCTACATTACCAAATTTACTTGATAGATGTTTTTTCTTAATAAGAATATGTACATATTGTTTAATTTTAAAAGATATAAACTATTATATATAAAATTTCTTTCGTAGGATAATACATTTAGTACCAAAATTATTATTAAATAAATATATTTATTATAAAACTTATTGCTACTGTTTGCTATTGCTAACGCTTATGCGTTGTTGTAATTATTTCCCTGCGATTTTGTTAGAATTTGTTTTAGATTTTAGAATTCCGTGCTTTTCCAGTTTCAAATATAGAGCATCCTATTCAACATATACACATACACATAGACACATTTCCCTTTAATTTCCCTTTATTTCCTGGTACATTTTCCTCCATTTCTTGGTAGCCTGACTCTTAAGTTTCACTCTTCTCAATTTGCAACATTATTGAACTTTTAAACGGAGAGAAGTCGTGCCACCTCTTCGCATATCATGTTCTCCTGATACCAAAATGTAAAATTCAAGCTCGCTGTGGTTATTACACAGTACGTGCAGAGTGCCCCTTTTATGCGGCAACCACCACTAGTCGAGCTGTTGGTTTAGTTGCCATCTTGCAGGCGCAGGAGTGCCCCTTTTATGCGGCAACCACCACTAGTCGAGCTGTTGGTTTAGTTGCCATCTTGCAGGCGCAGGAGTGCCCCTTTTATGCGGCAACCACTACTAGCTGACCTGTTTGTTCGGTTGCCATCTCGTAGGCGCAAGGATGCCCCTGGCATGCGGCAACCGATGTAGCTTGGCGCCATCTAGCGGCGGGATGTATGAATGTATTTCACGACAAACTTGGGCAGTTTGCCGAGGATGGCGCCACATTTTCTGTATTTTTACTTCTTTTAAAAACCTAATATCAGTCAATTATTAGTGTACAAATCAACAATTATAAGTTTAATTATGATGTAAAATTACATTAATATGCAAAAAAATAATAATTTAAGTTTTGCTTTGACTGGTACAGTTGGTAAATAACCTGATAAATTAAGTAAATAAATGAACGATTAAATAATACGTTTCTTTTTAGTAATTTAATAGTTTTATTTACTCCCCAATTGAATATTTAATTGAAAATACATTGATCGTTTATGTTGTAAAAATAATAAAGGAAATATAAATTTATTCGAAACATACAGTTGACATCAATTCACACCCTAATCGGACATACGGTATGTGTCATAAAATACATGCTTGTATTCAATTTGAATACCTCACTGAAAAATATAATTCTGAAAGTTGTAATTGTCATTTTTGAAAAGTACACTATTTAAAAGTTAGAACAAATTGACAAATCGATGCAAAATACGTAAAATGATACAAGCATATAAAAGTCTTTCGGTGTTCAAGTGTTCTCCAAAGGGTTTTATAGTGGTACGAACGAATCGCTTTAGCGAAGCATACATTTTTAAGTTGACTCTTTAAAATGAACATATTGACCAGATACTATTGACAATGTTTAATACACTCATACTGAGACGATCTTTCTTTAATTTGTATTTCCCAAAATTCAACAGGTACAGTAGCATTCTAATATTTCTTTCTGTTACATTTTTGTATAAAAGCTCGAAACTAAAACAACAGGCATGCAATATGAAATGACACAAAATTTTAACGAAATTGTAATTTTTCACAGATCTCGGTAACTTCACTTAAAAGTGTTTCAACTTGTTGAAACCGTATAACTGATACCGCGTCCCTCATACGATCAGCTGACTCGATAAACTTTGCCAGTTGCAAGTGTTGTCGTCGTTACGCTATCCATTTTATTTATTCACATTTGTCGGCAATGCCTTTCGAATAAAGCCAATCATAATTAAAACGCGCCCAAAGTCGCATTTTTAACAGTCTTTCAATTTATTCATTTGTAATTTTAATATTTTCTTACTGCATACTTTCTTTGCATTCACAACACCCTTTACTCATACTCTCGTGAGCTTATGCTATCGTATTTTCGTCGAAAATGTCGTGCATTAAACGCTAAAGATTACAACGATACATCACTTGATTGAATTGATACAAAAGTAAATGCAATTTTCATTCCACACGGTGGGTAACATGCTGCATTAGATTGTATTGGAAAACTTGAAAATTAGCTCTTACGAACACAATTTTTAAAATAAAAATAAAAAATACGGTAAATACTAATCTTACGAAAATAAAAAATATTATTAAATTTAATTATACATATGTCCAAACGCTACCAGTCGATAAAGTGTTAATACTTTATAACTATAACATATGATCGAACGTAACAATTACTCTAAAAATATTGTAATTTCATGTATAAGTGACAAACGCATTACACGTTTGTAACATACAATTTATTAATTGCATTCCTAATTGAACCGATTGACTTTAATTTTAATTCAAAAATTATTTCTACAATTTTGCAGAATGTACACTTGATCCAAAAGAAATTTGCATCACTTTTGCATTAACAGAATAGTGAATATAAAAAATCTGAATTATCGATCGCTACAGTAATCAGAAATTGTTCAAATTATCGATTATTATCCTACTGGTATAGTAAAAGTCGCCTGACAGACTTCCTACAAACAGCAATCGTATTCTTTTCGATTGTGATTCGGAGTTTCGAAATTACAAACTTGCGTGAATTTTGTTTGTTATTGTTAGAGTAATTACGGTGCTCGAGCCCGTTGATACGCGTAAGATTAAAAGAGCTCGTGCTTTAACATACAGTAACACAAATAGAAGGTGCACAAGCATTCTTTGAGATCACTGATGAAGAAGCGCGTTACAGCAAGAAATCAGCTTAGCCTATAAAGCGTTACTTTTACAGTTGGCTAATTATTATCGTTATTAATGATCATCATTAATCGGTATCCCCTTATTTCAATATGCTTATTCGTGCGATATTCACTGGTAGGTACGACACATTCACATTTAGAAACGAGAAATATCTAGATAATAATAAATCAACGATACTATATAATGAAGCTTGGATTAATTAATTGTTGAATAGGAACGCCATCACTGATCTTGTTCGAAGTTCTGGCATTCTTAAAGCTGACATTTTATTGTTTTTATATCTATTCTCTTAAGCGCTTTCGCGTACGCTTTATCGTTTAAGTAAATTTACACTAGGATAATATAAGTTCCTTGATGCTTTCATCGATGCTGCTAGATAATGGTTCAGATTTCATAGGAAAAGTAAACAGTAACACTGGAAAAATATTATTCAACTTGCTTTTTTGCGTCAATTACGAAACTATTCACTCTGCGCCTGATATCCATTCAGACTTTTGTTGTTTTCTCAAAACAGTTCTTTGCATTTCTTAGAAAAGTTGACCATTATCTTTTTACATTAAAACATAGTGCTTAGTCTCGTTAATACAATTTATTTATTTCATCATAAGCGTAAGTAGAATTTCTCAAAACTCATAATATCGCAACGTCAAGGCTTTGGTGGCGCTTCATGAGTCACTTACGAATACTAAAAAAAAAAAAGTAATAATAATAATAATAATAATAAAAAAGAAGAATCGCCACTTTCCTACATAATTTTGTGCACGGATGATATTACAATAAAAATGATGATGAATTAATACTAATACTGTGAAATAATTTAGTAGACATTCAATAGTTTTAACAATTAATTACTCATCGAGCTTGATACGATTAATCTGTATATGTACTTAGCTTATCAATGAACGCTACATAATAACACTGACAATTATGATTTCCTGGGAATAAGACATTATTTAAAAGTAAAACGGCTTACTAATTACAAAAATCGATCACATGCAAATACAATTAATTAAGATGTAACTTAAAAACGCTCTTCGAAATACAAAGATGTTTGTCGTTATCTTAATTCTGGAATTGTTGTATAATTCATATGTATATTTTGCACACAGCATTTGTTAACAAATGCAATACAGTAAATTTTCACATATATATATATAATATATGTTATCTGATATACAAATATAAATTATTTGTCTTATTTTAAAATGTCTGGGACACGTGGTAAGGAGAAAACTCTTGTTTTGTGAATAGACTCGGTTATTTTATTACACGCTAAGTTCATTTCATAAACCCGTTTTCTTCAAAGTTTAAATTGTCTTTATGTTTTCCTTTTTTTTTTTTTTTTAACGTATTAGGTACAAGTTTAGTTTGCGTTTCATGTATGATATCAATTGCTTTCTTTTAATGCAGTTTGTTGCATCAGATTAAACAGATGGATAAACAATATACAATTATTACCTCAATTCATTACGATCGAATTAAAAATTACAAAAATCTTTGTAAGCTTCCATTTTTTGCTCACCGCATATTAATTACTAAATGGGAAAATGATTTATCGATAAATTACTGAAATATATTTACAAATGGATGTCAGTGTCTTGATCGGGCGCAGGGAAATATCAAGTACTGTCGAACATCTCCGAGAAAAATCTCGTCGAAAAAAACTGCTTAATTTTAAGCACAAAAAGATGTATAGTAAAATGGAATTAAAATCTCCAATTTTGGTATTTACTTGCGCACCGATTACGCATAGACTGCACTTATTTGCAGCATATGGATTCACTTACTTAAAATCTAATAGATCTGTATGGCCTCATTACGATTGAAATTGATTCTTAATTCACTAATTATTAAACTCTTCGCATTCGGACATTTTGGTACCTTTATACCCTCAACAACACAAATAATAAACTTTTCATCCCCCCGTTGATCGTGATTTGTAGTACTATAATTTGCTATACCACTTTCAATATTTGCATTTGCTTATCTGCTGCCTGCTGTTATTTAAAACTAATTCAACCGCTGAGCTATCGTTTCGAACGCTCAAAGATTATGCTTCAACCCTTACTCACGTTCAAATAATATTTAGCAAATTCCCTAATTTTTTAACCAAGTCGGAAAGTATGTATTAAATGTTATTAATAAGCGTTATGTAACTGTAAGTAATTTTCTAGGTTACAGACTTAAATTTACAACTAGAATAAATATTAATTAGTGGTACGTGAGGGTCCTT